>NC_088222.1:55181414-55316414 GCF_036934945.1 Oncorhynchus masou masou
GCCCCATGTGGCATGAGAACTCAAAACCATTGAAATATGAACCAACTGTTTTAGCAAAATGCACCATTAATCCTGACAACAGTTTAAAAAAACTACACTAAATTGACACGACCACCATTGTCATCTATTTCTTGTTATGATGGAAGTAGCCAGAATTGGGTAGGTTACTTTCTAAATGTAATTCGTTATAGTTACTAGTTCCCTGTCCAAAATTGTAATACTAACGCTACTTTTGGATTACCTAAACTCAGTAACGTAATCTGATTACTTTTAGATTTTAGACTCCTCTGTAAACTGGCCATCTCTGTATACCCGTCCCAAGACCCCCCAATGGGTTGATGCTTATTGATAAAAACCCTCTTAGGCCTCACTCCCCCCTATCTGAGGTCCAACTGCAGTCCTTTTTTATTTCACCTTTATTTAACCAGGTAGGCCAGTTGAGAACAAGTTTTCATTTACAACTGTGACCTGGCCAAGATAAAGCAAAGCAGTGCGACACAAACAGCAACAAAGAGTTACACATGGAATAAACAAACGTACAGTCAATAACACAATAGAGAAAAGTCTACATACAGTGTGTGCAAATGAGGTAAGATTAGGGAGGTAAGGCAATAAATAGGCCGTAGTGGCAAAGTAATTACAATTTAGCAATTAAACACAGGAGTGATAGATGTGCAGAAGATGAATGTGCAAGTAGAGATACTGGGGTGCAAAGGAGCATAAATTTAAAATAAAATAAAAACAATATGGGGATGCGGTTGTTGGATGGGCTATTTACAGATGGGCTATGTACAGATGCAGTGATCTGTGAGCTACTCTGACAGCTGATGCTTAAAATTAGAGAGGGAGTCTCCAGTTTCAGTGATTTTTACGATTTGTTCCAGTCATTAGCAGCAGAGAACTGGAAGGAAAGGCAGCCAAAGGAGGAATAGGCTTTAGGGTGACCAGTGAAATAAACCTGCTGGAGCGCGTGCTACGGGTGGGTGCTGCTATGGTGACCAGTGAGCTGAGATAAGACGGGGCTTTACCTAGCAGACTTATAGATGACCTGGAGCCATTGGGTTTGGTGACGAATATGAAGCGAGAGCCAGCCAACGAGAGCATACAGGTCGCAGTGGTGGGTAGTATATGGGGCTTTGGTGACAAAACGGATGGCACTGTGATAGACTGCATTCAATTTGCTGAGTAGAGTGTCAGAGGCTATTTTATAAATGACATTGCCGAAGTCAAGGATCGGTAGGATAGTCAGTTTTACGAGGGTATGTTTGGCAGTATGAGTGAAGGATGCTTTGTTGCGAAATAGGAAGCCAATTCAATATTTAATTTTGGATTGGAGATGCTTAATGTGAGTCTGTATCATCCTGTCATCCTGCACATACAACATCCGTTCAAATTCTGTTAAAGGTCCACAAAGCACACACATCCCTTGGTCGCTCCTCTTTTCAGTTCGGCTGCAGCTAGCGACTGGAACGAGCTGCAACAAACACTCAAACTGGACAGTTTTATCTCAATCTCTTCATTCAAAGAATCATGGACACTCAGTGACAGTTACGGTTGCTTTGCATGATGTATTGTTGTCTCTACATTCTTGCCATTTGTGCTGTTGTCTGTGCCCAATAATGTTTGTACCATGTTTTGTGCCGCTACCATGTTGTTGTCATGTTGTGTTGCTACCATGCTGTGTTGTCATGTGTTGCTGCCTTGCTATGTTGTTGTCTTAGGTCTCTCTTCATGTAGTGTTGTGCTGTCTCTTGTCGTGATGTGTGTTTTGTCCTATATATATATATATATATATATATATATATATATATAAAATATTTTTTAATCCCCAACCCCGCAGGAGGCCGTTTGCCATTTGGCAGGCCATCATTGTAAATAAGAATTTGTTCTTAACTGACTTGCTAAGTTAAAAATAAATAAAAATCCCCTTCAGAGGCATTCGAGGGAAGACAAGAATGTGTGTTACCAATCAAATGATATCTATTACAGGATAAATCAATGTTGAAGTTTACATAGCTGGACATATTTGGATGTTTAATTTGACTTAATAAGTTGGTTATGTAGGCTTCTTCTAACCCATCACTTTCTATTAAATATAATCATGAAATCATATCTTTACATTCAAAAAACCAAAGTCTATCAGAATTCCAGTCATTCAAATACATCTTATGCCTCTTGATCCTCAAGAATAGGACTTGGAAATATGGAAGTATAGATTAGCCAAAAATGTTTTCTCCTAGGGACTTATTAGCCAGCCCTACTCTATTGTTTATGATTTTGTTGTCATGGAGGACTGATTGGACTCATTGATTCGAGTTGAAAAGGAAATGCTGCCCTCATGGAATGGCATGCTTTGAGCGCTACAAAAAGTGCTATTTAAATGTGAAAACTGATATGCTGCATTTGTTTTAGGCCTATTTTTTACCTTTTTATTGGTGATACCTTGATAATATGCAGCTGTTTGAAGGGCAAATCCAGAGATTTAAACAATAACGAAATCGTCACACGCCTCTGTTTTGGTAAAAAGCTGAGGCATGGGCCTGGAGAAATGTAACCACACTCAGATGAATAGACAGAGCTATTGATGCAAGGACTGACCATGCATGACATCAAAATTATTGTTTCAACCATGTTATACAGTGTTAGTTTACATTTACAATGTTTACAAACAGTGGATTAAAACAAGCTTATATTTTGGGTTCTGATGAGGTATGACAGTTGAACTAAGCTCATGAGGCATTTATAAGTTATATTCTTCAAGAATCAATGGATATTAAATACATGGATGAGGCAACAACAGATTGCCCCTTTAAGTCTATCAAAAGTGTGTAAGTTTGTCCATTAAGCCTATGGATTTTTTGTTTTATCAGCATGAAATAGATTGAGCAATAAAAGCCCCACTTTTATTCAATAGGCTGGGATCTGCACTGTGCAGCTGTTGCAAGAGCGCATTTTTCACTGGCTGTCCACTGGTTTCAAAAACAATGATTGATAGGCAGATTAAACTTCTTGAATTCAACCATTATTGGGTTCAAATACACATATCGATTTGTGAACAGACATCCACAACAAACACAATCCGTCAGCCACAAATAGCTAAATTAGAGAGCAGCAGTGTGATTCACATTAATGCGATATGTAGATATCAATAATAAGTGATATCCGTATCGCCATAGACTACACCACTGCAGTCATCCTTACCTCCAAGAGTTTATTCAAGTTGGATCATCTTTGGATGCCGACAGCAGTCGCACCATTGGATGACGCTTGGACTGCAGCCTTCAAAAGCCTATTCCTGCTCTTTTCCTGTGATCCATCAAACACATTTGGTGTGTCATCATAGTGGTCTCTGACTTGTGTTCGGACTCACTCAAACTTGCGCCTTTTTCAATACTGATTTGAATGTCATTGAGAAAACAGAGAAGTGTCAAAGATTGTTTTCCCGCAAACATGCTTCCTGAATTTAAAAGTAATCTTCGAAGTAGTCATCTAGTTTTTAAAAAGTATCTGTAATCTGATTACAATAGTTTTGCTGGTAACGTAACGGATTACAGTTACCGTTTTGTTGTTGTAATCCGTTACTTCCCAACCCTGGATGTAGCTATGAATATAAATCTAGAATCCTCATAGGCTGCATGTTTTTTTCCTTCTTTTGACTTTGGTCATATGCAGAAATGTGTTTTATTTAATGTCAGTAGTTTAGTCACGGAAGCATCATGTATCATCAAATATATTGGCACACTCCACTTACCAAGACAATTGCCAAATAAGGCACCCTGTCTCCTGCTTTTATAGTAAGCCTTGTGGTGGTACCTCCCAGCACATATAGAAGGGAGTGTATTAGGGTTGGGCGGATACCGTCATACAATCCTTCTCTCACCCCGGGATACACAGTATTACCTGTTTAGGACACAAGGGGGAGCCAAAAGAAGTAATAGTAATAGTAAAATTCCATTGAGGCTGCTAGCTAAATATGCTAATATGCTAATGAACAAATTACAAAGACAGGCAATCTAGCTCGTAGGAAGGAGCTACCGAATGTCATTTTCGGTGAGTTAAGACATTTACAAGAGACATTGTGCAAACCATCTAAGTTTTGACGCATGTACTGGCTCTCCAACAGCATGGAGAAAAATGCAGCGGCAGCTGTACAAATAACTAATCCAAAAGGGCTTTGCCTTCTCAGACATGGCAGAAAGCTAACACAATATGATGCCCCATCAACTTCAACGCAGCCACTTACAGTACTTAGATTGCAAGTTAAACTAGGGTTGTGTTAATGCTGTGTGTTTCATGCCGGGGAGAAAAAAAAATGCATTAAGAAATATCTTGCTGCATTTTGTAAACAAAGATCTAAAATGCTTCTTATTGTAATTTCTGCTCGGCATCAGACTCATTTTGTACTTCAGTTGCACTTCTAAGCTCCGATGAGACAAACGGGCAGACTATATCTATATCTATATATATATATATATATATATATATATATATATATATATATATATATATATATACTCTATCAGCAGACTGACTGACGAGTAACTACTCTTCTCTGTTGAAGCAACAAAAAAACACTTGACTTTCAATATAAAACTCAACACCTGTCAATACACATCTGGACTCACCTGCTCCTGCTTTCTGCTGTTGTTCTATTTACAAACAAACACCTGACGGGCTCAACTGTGCTGGGGAACTAAGTAAGCTTAATAATGTAAAGTAATATGACAGGTGAAATAAGAACACGATCTGCTTCATCTCCTAATGCAATGGCACAAGTTGACTGCAGGTGTTAATTTAAATCATTGCTACAAATATAAACATTTATTGAAAAATTTCAAAAGAAATAGTTTCACCGGTATAGACGGTATTGAAAAACCATCCCGTGGTTCCAAATACCCTGGTATACGGTGTTTACGGTGTACCGCCCAAGTCTAAAGTGTATTTCATACCGAACCCCTCACTTGAGATGACGTAGAGAGACCTTCTCAAGGTGCCTCTACATCATGATTTCAATGGTAGAGTTGAACCGCTAGTGGCAAAAAGAGCTAGATTTACTACAAAATACCAAAATACAGTGCCTTGCGAAAGTGCCTTGATCATTCAGAGATCCTCACTGAACTTCTGGAGAGAGTTTGCTGCACTGAAAGTAAAGGGGCTGAATAATTTTGCACGCCCAATTTTTCAGTTTTTGATTTGTTAAAAAAGTTTGAAATATCCAATAAATGTCGTTCCACTTCATGATTGTGTCCCACTTGTTGTTGATTCTTCACAAAAAAATACAGTTTTATGTATTTATGTTTGAAGCCTGAATTGTGGCAAAAGGTCACAAAGTTCAAGGGGGCCGAATACTTTCGCAAGGCACTGTATATCACTTCTGCAATGAACTGTCATAATGAAGACCAGAATTTACGTATTTCACTATAACTTAGCCTAAAACGTGATTTCCGATGAAAAAATGTTTTTTCATGAAAGTTAGTCTAAAGACTGAAACGAATCGACAGCACGGTACGGTATGTGTGCCGCCAAGAGGGGATATCTAATATTCGGTGGCTTCATTCTCACAAATAAAGTCTAAAAGCACCATTCACGTGGGATGATAGAAATTGAATCCCATCTAGTGCCTGTGATCCAGCAGCTCCTCCCTAAATCCAGTTCCCACTTCACTCAGTCTGCTGTGCTGTGAATTGTGGGGACAGACACCCAATAATTTTCAATCTCTGTCGGGTATTACGGAGTTGACATGTGCTCAGTGGCACTGACAATCAGGCTACGTCTGACCATGCAGGCTGCGATTTCTTCATTTGAACAGTAATCCACATTCTGCACACTTCTCCTTTGGGTCTTCGCCGTATCTGAGAAGTTCTTGGTGGTCGATGAGCACAGAATGCTATGAGGTTGAAGATGTCCAGTGAGGCACTGTTGCCCTGTCTCTGTGAAGTAATACATTGTTGACATCATCTTTGAAGCGTTATGGGGTTGCTGATTTTCTGAAATGCTACGGGTTTGATACTTTCTTTGAAAAACTATGGAGCGGCCATTGTTGGTTTCTTTAGAAAATCAACAACTAGATTCAGCAGCGGGCCAATTTTTTTCAAGAGAGGATTGTTTGAGGGCCGGCACATGATTACAAATAATTTGTAGACTTCAAATTAAATCTCAAGAACCCCAAACATATATAATATTTGACAGGAACATAATTTAAAACCTTCCTGTATACAATCACGTGTATCTCTATTGTGGGTGGTAATACTTGGGAACAGATTTCTAAAATAAAAAACACTTGGAACAGAATTCCTGGTGTATTTACATTTATTTATGTATTGTATTTATTTGTATTTATATGTTATACATATAAATATTTATTATATATATTTATACATGTATTTATTTATTTTTCTTAATGCAATTCCGTGCAGACAATGGAAATGTCCACTTAATGTATAATGCTGGGAGACGCTTGTGGATTTCACAGCTCCAACGAAGTTTCACCTCAGACATCACCAAAACAACCGCTATGCGGGTTTCGGCTAGCACAGATATGATAGAATCTAGCCCAATGTTCCTTCCAAACGGGTCAAATGGAAGGAAAGAAAAATCACAGCGCCTCAACACACGATGTACGATAGACGTGGCACTTGGCTATTGAACTGTTTAGGCTCCCGAAATGAGGTGACCAATGGACTATTACACCCCATCACATCAAAGACACAAAAGAGAAGGGTGCAGTATGTGTCGTTAATGCCTTCACTCACACGCCTATTGAAAACACAATCTCAGCACCACTCAAGAGATCTGTCCAGATGAATAACACTTTAATGACGATTGGCTATGCAGCCTAAATGACAACCCATTCATTGGTAGGCTATAGCCATGATCTATTTGTTTCAGTAACGAACTGACAACCCATTCATTGGTAGGCTATAGCCATGATCTATTTGTTTCAGTAACGAACTGACAACCCATTCATTGGTAGGCTATAGCCATGATCTATTTGTTTCAGTAACGAACTGTCAACCCATTCATTGGTAGGCTATAGCCATGATCTATTTGTTTCAGTAACGAGCTGACAAGTGAACAAGACAACATGATGATTGCTATGATCTGGACAATTATTTTTGAACGCTCTCCAGCCGATAGGCTAAAAAAGGCCTGAGAGGGTGTGAAGAATGTGAAAAAAGACAGAGAGATCAAATGTCATACAGCCTAAGTAGGGATGTGACAATTTGTACAATTATTCTTCATATTTAAACCACCATTTTTTAAAGTTGTTTAAACGATATGAAAAAAAAATCATAAAATGATGATTCACAATTCAGATATGATCCTGCATATGACCACTAGGGGGCGATGCAGTTCAATCTACTGCAGTCCTGGGAATTTACCAGACAGCCATTAGTGTCGCCGTCGGGAGAAGCACGGGTGGGCTGTGTGAGGAAAATGGCATGTGACCCTAAGGAGCAAGGCTACTGCTTGAAAATCGTGAGCACCTTGTGAATGAGGAAAAGTAGGTAGTTACTGAGAAAAAGTCACATAATGTAGAACTGGTGCCAGCGCAGGATACAGAGTTGTATCTTTCCCCTTTCATGTGGCTCTTCAGGGCCAATTCACCCATGCTTGCAATGTCAAAGTCTGAAGCATTTTTTGCACCTTACACGGTTGGGTCCAGGAATGTAGTGGTAAAAAAGGTGAGTAAACTGTACAAAAATATAAAATGCAACATGTAAAGTGTTGGTCCAATGTTTCATGAGCTGAAATAAAAGTTCCTAGAAATGTTCCATAAGCACAAAAGGTAGGATGGAATCTACATTTGCCTGGCATTTTAGCTATTGATGTGATGTTTGGTGGCACCTAGTCTGTCAGTTCTGTACCTGCCTGGCAACCACAGAGTGAAATGCGAGAGGAAATAAAACTCAGTAGTCTGCTATATTTTTCATAAACATATTTGATCATTATCTGTTCTCCTCTCATTTTAATTCAAGTACTTTTCAAGTACCAATTTGAGAAAATGTCTGATTTTCAAGGTATTCCAGTACTTGAATTTCAGAGAGCCAAATTCAAATACTTTAAGCACCTCAAGCACCTTCCGTGAACCCTGTCTCTTATTATTGACCCTGAAGGGATAATTCCTTTCCTTAAGCTTAAAAAAATAAAGATTTAGGCCAATCACACAGGCCAGGAAAAATGATTAATGTACAGTGCCTTCGGACAGTATTCAGACCCCTTCCCCTTTTCCACATTTTGTTACATTACAGCCTTATTCTAAATGGATTCAATATTTTTTGTCCTCATCAATCTAAACACAATACCACATAATGACAAAGCGAAAACAAGCCCTGAGGACAAAGGAATTGTCCGTAGAGCTCTGAGATAGAATTGTGTTGAGGCACAGCTCTGGGGAAGGGTAGCAAAAAATGTCTGCAGCATTGAAGGTCTCCAAGAACACAGTGGCCTCCATCATTCTTAAATGGAAGAAGTTTGGAACCACCAAGACTCTTCCTAGAGCTGGCCACCCGTGCCAAACTGAGCAAGATGGGGAGAAGGGCCATGGTCAGGGAGGTGACCAAGAACCCGATGGTCACTCTGACAGAGCACCAGACTTCCTCTGTGAAGATGGGAGAACCTTCCAGAAGTACAACCACTTCTGCAGCACTCCACCAATCAGGCCTTTACGGCAGAGGCCAGATGGAAGACACTCCTCAGTAAGAAGCATATGACAGCCGGCTTGGAGTTTGCCAAAAGGCACCTAAAGGACTGTCAAACCATGAGAAACAACATCTGTTGAATCCAAGATTTAAATCTTTGGCCTGAATGCCAAGCGTCACGTCTGGAGGAAACCTGGCACCATCCCTACGGTGAAGCCTGATGGTGGCAGCATCATGCTATGGGGATGTTTTTTAGTGGCAGGGACTGGAAGACTAGTCAGGATCAAGGTAAAGATGAACGGAGCAAAGTAGAGAGATCCTTGATGAAAACCTGCTCCAGAGCACTCAGGACCTCAGACTGGGGTGCAGGTTCACCTTCAAACAACACAACAACCCTAAGCACACAGCAAAGACAACACATGAGTGGCTTCTGGACAAGTCTCTGAATGTCCTTGTGGCCCAGCCAGAGCCTGGACTTGAACCTGATCGAACATCTCTGGAGAGACCTGAAAATAGCTGTGCAGCGATGCTCCCCATACAACCTGACAGAGCAGATCTGCAGAGAAAAATGGAAGAAACTCCTCAAATACAGGTGTGCCAAGCTTGTTGCATCATACCCAAGAAGACTCAAGCCTGTAATCGCAGCTTCAACAAAGTTCTGATTAAAAGGTCTGAATACCTATGTAAATGGGATATTTCAGTTTTGTTGCATTTTTTGTCATTATGGGGTATTGTGTGTCGATTGATGGGGGGAAAACAATTTAATCCATTTTAGAATAAGGCTGTAACATAACAAAACGTAGAGAGAGTAAAGGGGCCTGAATACTTTCCGAATGCACTGTTACTTCAGAAGGGTCTCATATGCCTCAGAAGGTAGAACCAGCTCTAGACAGGACTCCTTAATAATAATCACAATATTTACTTCACAAACACTAATTATACTAGTTGACTGCACATAGCATGGCCACATAGTGCTAACATTCACTCCATAGTGGTTGGGAATGGGTATGGGAGCGGAGCACGCAGCTCCCATACTTAATATATATTTTAAAACTTTTACAAGTCTTTCATTTAGTCTTAGTTGGGCAAAATATACCTACCAATGGAATCATACGTCGTATTATCATATTCTATATTTATGTTTTTCTCCTTCATAACCTTAAATAAATTAGGAAATGTGTGGCTAGAGCGCATTTACTGCAAGTCTGGCCAAAACTATACTGTATAGTGTGTATATAGAGACCGACTGACCTGCATTAAAGGGAATGGCCACTACGGAGGCACCAATAAGGTTGCTCTCTCGCCTGTGCAACAGTACTGGACAGATACATGCCAGAAGCATCAAAAGGGAAAGGGTTGGAGGGGAAAGACGAACACGAATGTTGCAACTCTAGACAAGTCATCATCTAAACTATATCCTCTTCCTAACACGTCTAAGGCATTAAACCACAACATCAAAAGAGATGGTCTATGTGAACTGTGGAGATATAAACATCCAACTGAAAGACAATACTCCTATTACTCTCGCGTCCACAACACATATTCAAGAATGGAATTTTTTGTAAACTTGTAAACTTTCTTTAATTGACTGTGTTTCTGAATGTAAATACCTTCCTAGAATAATTATGGACCATTGCCCATTGTCTTTCACGTTAAAGCTCAAACCTCTTATGCCAATAGCAAAGACATGACGACTCAACACAATGACAGACATGTTTTTGGAAATAAATGGAGATAATGAAGTATGGTGAACTTAGGTCTGGTAAGCTCTTAAAGCATATATGAGAGGTATCATCTCTCTCTTCACATACAAAAATAACACCTATTAAGAATAAGAAATAGTAGAACAGAAAATTCATGACATAGAAAGAAAACACAGTTTAGATAGAAATGTTGTCACAACCTTCGACAGCTGAACACTTTGAAGCTCGAACACAACACAAACATTTGATCTGCAGAGATTGCTGCCATGAAATCCAAGCAACAATATGTTGAGCAAGGGGAAAGCGCAGGGAAAAAACTTGCTTGGCAAATTACAAAAGAGGAACATATTCAAACCCCAGATGGTAGCATAACAATGAATCCACTTTCTTTTTACCACAAACTGTATCAATCCGAAAACAAAAAATTCAGAGGAGGATATGGACAATTTCCTTTAAAAGGCCATTTTACCAATTATCAGTGAATCAGAGACATTTTTTATATGGATAGAAACACTACCCCAGGTAAATTGTTGAGGCCCGAGAAAAATATACTAAAAAGGTAATCTCCTGGTAATTACGATTCTCAGTGGAATTCTATAGACACTTTTGTCCTAAATTACTAAAGCCCATGTTACTTATGCTCAGAGCAGCTCTAGGGTTCATACGGAACAGAATGTCTTCTGACAATCTGTTGTTTTTTCAATATAATCCATCATACCAAGAACTTGACTGAGATTTGAAAATGTACTTCCCCAGTAACTATGTTTGGCAGTAATACAAAAGTTGATTCACTCAGATCAAACAGGGTTCATACGGAACAGAATGTCTTCTGAATTGGAATTCTGACTTTCATTGTCAGAATTTTTTTTAATCTCCAGGAGTCCTTTTGAAAGACATTGCTAATGCTATAGCTTAGCTCACTAGCTACATACATAAACAACAACACTGAATGGCTGAGTGGGAGTGAGAGGTTACCTGATTGAATGCCTGCACGCGCAATTGTATCAATTATTCACCATCAGAAAATGTTTTGTGTAGTAATTATTGATATATTTACTGTTTTATTCACGTTTTTCAATTACCGGTGATGAATCATGCATTCCAATTCTTGAATAGATTGTAATGGGCACATAGTATGTGTTTAAAATACTTTTTTGAAAGTTTTACTAATTATGATGAGCTAAGCTAATTCCAGCTATGTGTGGAGCCATGTTTGTTGACATACAATGCATTCTGGGTTTCATGTAATCGTCTGTCGGTCCAAAGATGCTATAACAAAATGAGGTGAGTAAGGGTTCACTCATTTTCTGAGAACATCATGAAGTGAATGGTGGGATTTGAACGATGGTAGACGACACACCCCTTCAACATGCATACTATAAACAGATCAAACTCATCTTGTCTTCTATTAATCTTTGGTTTCTGTGAGGAAAAAAGCATGGCTATGCGCTGAAACTAATCATCGTTGGATTACTTTCGATTTCTAGAAAGTGTTTTACTCAGTTATTTTGATCAATGGTAAGCTTACCCGTGGTATGATTAATTATACATAGTAATTGTTATTAGCTAATTTATATTGAAGTTTATGTCAGCCGAGATTTAGAAAATATGACCGCTTGTGGTCAATCTTTCCTCAGTTAGTGCTAGGACAAATGTAACCTACATTTTTCCGGTTTGGATGATTGTTATTGTCACGTTCTGACCTTTATTTCCTTTGTTTTGTCTTTATTTAGTATGGTCAGGGCGTCAGTTGGAGTGGGCAGTCTGTGTGTTTTTCTATGTTGCGGTTTTGAGTTCAGTCTAGTATGGTTCTCAATCAGAGGCAGGTGTTGTTAGTTGTCTCTGATTGAGAATCATACTTAGGTAGCCTGGGTTTCACTTTTGAGTTGTGGGTGTTTGTTTTCTGTGTGTGTGTTTGTTGCCACACGGTACTGTTTCGGGTTTCGTTCGTTTCACGTTTATTGTTTTGTAGTGTTCAGTTTATGTCTTTAAATAAACGTTATGGACACTTACCACGCTGCGCATTGGTCCTCCGATCCTTCTCGCTACTCCTCCTCAGAAGAGGAGGAAGAATGGCGTTACAGTTATGCTATATATTCTTCTGTGAATGTCTGAACATTGCATCCAAAACTAAACTGCTCACATTCTGTACATAACTTTGTAAGGACTGTGTTTGTGTAAATAGTTTCTGAAAAAAGTGTGGCCAGCTCAAATGCTGATTGTTGCGTCAATCGAAACTGGCCATTCTAACTAAGCGTTCTAATCACACGGGTGCGATCATATGCTTCAAGGACCACTGTAGAACAATCACACCAGTGTGATGGTACGTGTGAAAGGGTTAACTAGGCAAGTCAGTTAAGAACAAATTCTTATTTTCAATGACCGCCTAGCAACAGTGGGTTAACTGCCTTGTTCAAGGGCAGAAGAACAGATTTCTACCCCTTCAGCTGGGAATTCGATCTTGCAACCTTTCGGTTACTAGTCCAACGCTCTAACCACTAGGCAACCTGCCGAAGCACTCGACCTTCACCTCCCGAGTACGTTGGGGAGTTACAGCGATGAGACAAGATCAAAATTGGGGGTAAAAAAATTAAAATAAGATTAGTCACGGTAATTAGGCTTCTCCAAGCTCTGATTCTGCTGATGGTCATTAGTAGCCTACCAAACTTTCTAACTGCCTGGTACTCAGCACTCTATTGTCCCTCTAATCACTCTGACACCATTGCAAATGTAATCGAAAATCGAATCACTTCATGAGAGCCCATGAGCTCATGTTGCGCAACATTTCTATAGGCTATGCGATTGCGTGAGAAAATGGAGGAGGTTCCATCAGCATTCTATAGGCTAAGTCTACTATATTTATTTATCTACTTTCCTAATATTAAGCATTTTGCTTCTCAATACAACAGGAGTATAGCCTATGGAAGGGCAATTTCTGTTAAACCTTACTAAAGCTAGTGTACTAAACTATCTTTCTTTAAGCCTAGGCATTGGGCTTGAGATAGTTTCTTAAACAAACTCATATAAGATAGAAAATTGTGTGTGCTCATTAATAACGGCCTATTCAAACTGTTATATGTGTGTAGAATGACCTGATGATGTCTGGGCACTCAGCCAATACTTGACAGAAACTGACTGGTTCCTCTTAAGTTAACTGAAGACAGAGAAAAGGTTATATCCTGCACACCAATGATAAAGCTATTGTTCCATTTGGAGCCTGTTTCTGGGTGGAAGATTCATGTTTTGTGTGTGTGTGAGATCATACATCAACTGGGTCAACAGTCAAAGGCACTTGCTTGTGCAACTTGGGGAAACCGTTGAGCTGCTGTTCAGAGGAAGTATGTCTGGAGTGACTTCCTGTTATTCTGGCCCCTGTTGTCCTCACCCCCCTCACGCACACATACACATACATAGGGTCATGTGTTTTGTAGATGCTTGCATGGGGTAGCTTGACTATATAAATGCTCCTGTACTCTGTGTACAGGAGGCTCTCAGTCCATCTCACCTGCGTGGGTGGGGCAACCAATCTCATTATAATATGTTTTTAATAAAAGTAATACCTTGACTGACTGATTATTGACTTTGCCTCTCCTCATTATTAGTTAAAGGTAGAAGTTCCACTACTCCTACCTGGCTGGCATGAAAATGAACCACGGAAAAAGCGTCCTCCATTCGTTATTTAAGTGCATTTTCCCCCCTGTCCCTGTTTTGAGACAGGTGCATGATAAGGGTCCATTCTAAATCAAATCAAATTTCACACATATTATTCAGTATATGTACAGCTAAGAACAAATTCTTATTTACAATGACGGCCTCCTGGGGAACAGTGTGTTAACTTCATGCGACGAGCAATCCCGGATCCGGGATCCTATTTATAGCATCAAGCTCATTAGCATAACGCAACGTTAACTATTCATGAAAATCGCAAATGAAATGAAATAAATATATTTGCTCTCAAGCTTAGACTTTTGTTAACAACACTGTCATCTCAGATTTTCAAAATATGCTTTTCAACCATAGCTAAACAAGCATTTGTGTAAGAGTATTGATAGCTAGCATAGCTATAAGCCTAGAATTCAGCCAGCAACATTTTCACAAAAACAAGAAAAGCATTCAAATGAAATCATTTACCTTTGAAGAACTTCAGATGTTTTCAATGAGGAGACTCAGTTAGATAGCAAATGTTCAGTTTTTCAAGAAATATTATTTGTGTAGGACAAATCGCTCCGTTTTGTTCACGTTTGGCTACGAAAAAAACCTGTATCCAGTTATAGCCTCAAGCTCATTAGCATAACATAACGTTAACTATTTATGAAAATCGCAAATGAAATGAAATAAATATGCTAGCTCTCAAGCTTAGCCTTTTCTTAACAACACTGTCATCTCAGATTTTCAAAATATGCTTTTCAACCATAGCAAAACAAGCATTTGTGTAAGAGTATTGATAGCTAGTGTAGCATTTAGCGTAGCATTTAGCAGGCAACATTTTCACAAAAACCAGAAAAGCATTCAAATAAAATCATTTACCTTTGAAGAACTTCGGATGTTTTCAATGAGGAGACTCTGGCGCATTCACAGCCATATAAGGAGACATTGGAAAACAGCGCTTCAAAAATGTTGCTCATTTCCTGTTTGAAGTTTCATCTTGGTTTCGCCTGTAGCATCAATTCTGTGGCACTCACAGATAATATCTTTGCAGTTTTGGAAACATCAGAGTGTTTTTTCTTTTCAATTATATGCATAGTCGGGCATCTTTTCGTGACAAAATATCTTGTTTAAAACATGTTTTATCCAAAAATGAAATACTGCCCCTAGAGTTCAAAGAGGTTAACTGCCTTGTTCAGGGGCAGAACGACAGATCTGATTTACCTTGTCAGCCGGGGATTCGATCCAGCAACCTTTCGGTTACTGGCCCAACGCTCTAACCATATAAAGACAAGATTAAATCAATAACAGTGTGATGGATGACAATATTAGCCTATCACTTGTGAATTATATATCATCACGTGTGAATGATGCCCAGCATAAGGCGACTTTTTCAAACCATACACCTCATGTAGCCTAGCCCATAGGCTTATACATTTTGATAAGGTTTGTATCACTACTGAAGTGGCCAAATAACTTCTTAAAATTAAGCACATTAATCCGCTTTAACATAGGCTACTTATTTTGCTGTTTGTTAGGCCTACTCATCTTGTTGGCTGATGAAAGGTAAATGTGGACAGTTCTTCCAATATCTTGGATTTGGAAAAAGATGCGCACAGTTGCGTCCCAGATGTGTCATTACTTGTAGCCTGTGAGAAAGAACCAGTCACGTGAGCCATGTGAGCAAGAGGTGCTTCGTAGCACACTGCACAAAGGGAGAAGGAAATTACAATTATTATATTTGGCCCAAGGGCACAGGACAAAAGGGCACAGGGCCACTGGCCCAAGGGCACAGCGGCCATGGATTTTTTTAGGCGTAATTACGCCACTGCTGGGAAATTTGAAGCATTATCAAGTGCTTGTCAAATTGTGAATAAGAGACTGATGAAGTGTGTACAGCATGCACAAAAAACAAAACAGAGCTCAAGCCTTTCATGCAACTTTAAAAAAAATCATCATTAGAGGCGCATCATGCAGCCTTGGAATGTATTAAAAATCTAAACATATAGACCAAAGTTTGTATCACAACTAGAGTTACATAAATAACAAAACATTAAGCATATAGGAGTACCTGTTTCTTTGTTAACTCTCAACACAGAATAGCCGCATGTGCGCACTCCCTCAAATCATTTGGAGAAAATATCCTTTCCACTTTATTCAGCTTTGTTCAGTTGTATTCTTCATACTATAAAATAATGTCATGGAATTCTAAGCAGATATTGTCTGCTAAATGCAGCTCACAGCCATATGTCACAGCCAGATCAGGACCTAACTCAGAGTATGCTATTCTGTTCTTGTGAAAAGACTACATTTTCTTCATACTGTATCATGTTTCTTTAGACCTGTCTAAAATAAATAATGGATTTATTGTGAAGGTGTAGGATATATTACATGGATTTATTAGACTTTTAAAAAAAAGTAGATGCTCCAAAGGTCTGCATAATTGGCTTGTAGGTTGGCAGCCGAGAGAAGCTAAATGTGTTTATGTTAATTAACGGTCAATTACCGTGAGATTGGCAGTTATTTGCTTGACTGCCACAGCCCTACTCATGCCTCAATCCGGAGCATAGCAATTGGTGGAGATCAACAGGTGATATCATTGTATGCAGATGACATATTACTTTATTTATGTGAACCAGAAAATTCTTTGTCCTTTATTTTACTACTGTTAGACACATATGGTGCTGTACCAGGATTCAAAGACAATTGGGAGAATATTTTAAATAGGCATTATCTAAAAAGGCAGATGTGGCTAAAATTACCAACTTCCTATATTCCATCTGAAAAAGTAACGTGTAGTAAACCCTTTTGAATTCACTGATGTCTGTCTTGGGGGAGATTCAAAAGTTTCTAGTTGTCACCTTAGCTGCCTCATTATTATTTTCTTCATTAATGTATTATTATTATTATTTGTTTTTGCGATGAATAATTTATTTTTTAGCATTGGATTTGAAGGTCATTCTTTTTAGTTTTTTGTTGTTGTTAATCATTGAAGCTAATACCGGCAGAGTGGAGGGAGGGGATGTTCATGTGTTGGAGAGGGAAGGGTTTTGCACGATGTGCTCCCATGTAGCATGCGATTATGTGTAGGTGGGAGAAGTAACGGGGTATTATCTGTGTCAGATTTCGCTGAGGATTGTAAAATTGTTAAAAAAATGCCCCAAAAATATATTGTAAAAAAATGAACAAATAAAATAGGCATTATTTCAGTTATGACTTCTCAAGCTTAGAAAGTACAATTAAGTGGAAGTTGGACAAATACACATATGAAACACCTGAGTATACTGATACCATGCAATCTGGAGTAGGCAAATAAGATCAGTTACATTCCTTTAATAGATGAGATTGAATCCAATGTTCGGAAGTGGAGATCTCTCCCTATTTCTATGTTAGGTCGAGTCAACATAATCCAAATTAATATATTACCAAGGTTGAAGTATTTATTCCAGGCCCTGACAGTTTCAATTTCATCCAACTTTTTAAATGAAATAAATGGCCTGCTATCCTACCATTCTTGGAATGGAAAGACCTCGAGTTGACTGTTTTACACCCTATAAAGCTGGAGGTCTACGTCATATGAAGATATATTACTGGGCTGCAAAACTGCGTTCACTTAAACAATGTGGTTAGAGCATTGGACTAGTTACCGGAAGGTTGCAAGTTCAAATCCCCGAGCTGACAAGGTACAAATCTGTCAAGGTACAAATCTGCCCCTGAACAGGCAGTTAACCCACTGTTCCTAGGCTGTCATTGAAAATAAGAATTTGTTCTTAACTGACTTGCCTGGTAAAATAAAGGTAAAATAAAAAATGGGGGAGTATCAAAGCCATATATGTAATACCTTATAATCTAAAATATATTCACTACTTTGGGTCCAAAGCATTGAGGAAAAAAAGAGACAATCCAATGATTCTCAATACCATTCTTATTTGGGAAAATGTACATAAATTCATGCGATGGAAAGAACCAGGCACCCCTATTTGGAATAACCCCACCCACCTTACCTCCATTAATGACAACACCTTTAAGTCCTGGTTCCAAAGTGGCATCATACATTTTTAACATGTGCACTTTGATGGATCACTACTGTCATTCAAAGAATGTTTTGGATTATCCAAGGCCGATTGCTTTAAGTTCTTTCAACTCAAATCGTATTCAATCGCTTCAACAGAATTCGGATGAACCTAAGGCATCTAGCATAGAAAGAAGGATGTGTTGTATAGTGGGCGTTTTGTTTTTGTGTTGTGTTTGTAGGGTGCTGTGGAAAGAAAACATAACAAAATTAATTGTCAAAAGATACAAATTTAACATATTTTTGTCTATGTTGAAAATTGGTTACAATGATGACATCATTCTGTCACGTCACAATAAGTTGACAAATTACGTTAACACAACATTGATTCAACTAGTTGGTGCACAGTGGCTTGGGGGATTGTGGAGGGTGAGGGAAATGGAAGGTCCTGTGTTTCCCCATTATTTAATGTTAAGAGTGCATCCAAGTGTGGACGTTAATAGAGTGGAAGGCATCTTCCCCTCCTGACAGGAAATGTTTGTTTTTTGAGACGAACGTCTGCAGTCATTACCGCCGTAACGTAAGACGGTGGCAGGACCTTGTTATCTCCTATCATTCCACTGGGAAATAACACAGCTAAAATAATGAGCATGCCATGCTATCTGACTAATGTAATTCACTGGTACAGAAAAAGCAGATACACTACACCACAGAAGCTTTGTATTCCAAAACAGGGCACAAAATATGAACCAGAGATGGCCTTTCTAGCATTATAACGACACAATCGTATATGTCACGTCTTAAAAATCATACCTTAAAATCTACACATTTTCAAAGCAACATCGATTTTTATTTTTTGTTATTCTGACTCCTGTAAATGGCATGTCTTTTCCTAAATGCCACGTTTCAGTGAACATAAAGAGAGGGTAGGCATCTGAGAGGGACCTTAGCCTTTTGTCTTCTCCGGAAGCCATGTACACGGTAGTTAGCCTGTCAGACCGCATAATCACCAAGGTAAAGAGGCCAGGAATAGACACAGGAGAGACAGCAAATAGGGGGTTGGGAACAGTGGCACCTGCGTTAGCCGCACACGTTTCCGCTAAATCTCAAAACAGGCTCAATTTGGTACTGCTATAAAAGGGAGCTAAATGCAGTACATAAACACAACCACAATGGCTCTTTTTTTCCTTCCAAGGAGCAAACTCATGTCAGCCATTAAAATGATGGGACTCGGGGAGTTTCCCTGAGGGAGAGTCTGCGTTACCTCCGCCTGGGTCCATTGGACAAAATCCTTAAGGAGAGACCCATGGAGTGAATTTTCTGAGGTCTGTTAACTATGCCTTGAAAAACCAACGGCACTTACGGAGGGCCTGTGCTACGCCTGCCCAGAATCCAACCACCACAACACAGAAACATAAAACCAGCAAAGATACGCATCTGTATGTCCAGCACGGCAGAAAAAGTCTCAATTTCATCTAACGACTCATAAAGAAACAGGGATTGTGGTATCATCTGTTCGGAGAGAGCAAGATAGAGAAGACGGGGGGGGGGGGGGGGGGGCGACTGTGAAAAGCCTACTCTGTAACCACAGAGGTTCCCTAACCTAAGTGTAATAATAGGTTCTTTAATATCCTCGCACAAACAGGATACATCTTACCTCCACGGTGTTTACCTTTCATTTCCACAGAAGGTTGACACACATAGCCGATTGGAGCAGTCCCCTTCCACGGGGAGTTAATGGCACTCTGCTGTGCATAAAACACATCTCATCATCCAAAAGACGAAGTCGAGGCCCTATGCTCAGCCGTGTCCCCTTCAAGGTACTGCTTCTGAAAGGGAGACTGACTATAACCATGTCAGATACGTGTGGCGTCCATATTAGGACAACCTCTTGCTGAGACTGAGGCTATCCTAATATGGACACCATAGATGTGGCTTCAATGAGTGTACTTCTCATCACGCCATGATCTCTTGTAAATTGGTAAAAATAGTCCATAAGCCTAAGATTAAACTTAATACACTGCAATTGACTACACTAGATAATACCCCATCAAATGTAAGATGAAGTGACAGTGATGTTTTTGGACTAAAGTAAATTAACATTAATGAACAGAAATGGAATGAATCACCACAAAATTCCATCACCCATTATATTTGACTTTCATGGATATTTACTTCACTAAGTACTTTGGAACTACCCAGTTTTTATAGTTAAGTCCAAACCCGCAAAAATTACAGTAAATCATGCTATTGAGTTTGGTACATGCATAAACACAATCACACACACACACGAGAGAGTATCTAACTAGTCTATAGAACTGCAGGGTGGGGTTGATAATGCAAGACAAATATTTTGGAAATGAATATCGACCCTATTTTTTCACTATGAACGCAAGATCTGCATTTGGTTTGAATTACAGTATTCTCAAACCATTCAAAAACATCTCTCAACACTTAAGTAAAGTAGTAGGCAGTTCCTCTGCATTCCCAATCTGGTTCTAATTTAATCACACACAGCTCAAAGTGAGGTTTCCTTAGTGGGTACCAGTACTGCAAGAACATCTTTACCACATTTTGACTGCTCATGAATTTGACTGCCATTGACTTTTCTAAAATAAGTCTATATAACACACTGCTGTTGTTAGAATCGCAATATCACAAACAGATCGGAAGTTATAACCAGTTTAAGGAGGGCATCTAATTTTTTGAATTGTTTTCCATTGTTGCCCCTCCTTCTCCCAACAGGGGAAGGTGCCGTGCCCATTTAATAATACCCTGATAATGAACCCGAAACTGACCCTAAACTATACCGAAACTAATTTCACACATAACAGTGGAATAAATAAATGAAGTAAAATATGATGGGGAGAATGGTTGAGTTGTTGAGCGAGGGAAAGTGAACGATGTAGAATTATGTAATCACCAATTGTGAGTGATGAACAGGGCGGGTAATTCTATTGTATTGGTATATTCCAATTATAATCTCAAAATGGTTTGTACCCTAGATCACTCCTACATATCCAAGCTTTATCAGTCTACTTGAGCCTACTTGGAGTACACAGTGAGAGTATGTGTAATTTAAAATGGCAAGAAGACCAAGACGAATTTATGCACATGATGTATTCTTAGAATAAAGGGTTCCAATAGGGTTATTGGGCTGTCCCTATAGGAGTACCCTTTTGGGTTCCAGGTAGAACCCTCTGTGGAAAGGTGGGACCAAAATGGTTCTACATGTAACCAAAAAGGGTTCTTCAAAGGGTTCACCTGTGGGGACAGACAATTCTAGATAACACATACTCTTTGAAAAAAAAGTGCTATCAGTGCAACAAGATCTGAAAGAAAATGATGAGATGGTGGGGAAGAAAATAATCGTGACATCTCTGGTGATTATTCATCTGATTCTGAGCCACAGCCTGAACCTACTGAACCTACACCTCCGAGGCCAGAACGATGCACACTGAGCAGGTGTCTGTGCCACTATCAAATATAACGGTCAGACAGGAGGAAGGAACAAGCTGGTGACTACAGGCTGATAATCAGCACAAAATGTAAATCACTGAGACAGCAGGTCCTACATCTCAAGCAAAAAAGCTATGCATTCACCAGCACAGGGAGCAAGGAGACTCTGCCTATGAACTGTCTGTAGATGACAGCTATGGTATTCGATGTAGCATATAAATAATGGACTATTTTTGACTGCTTTCATATCGACACTTACAGTGCATTCGGAAAGTATTCAGACCCCTTGATTTTTCCCACATTTTGTTACATTACAGCCTTATTCTAAAATTGATTAAATGTTTTTTTCCCCTCATCAATTTACACACAATACCCCATATTGACAAAGCAAAAACAGGTTTTTATACATTTTTTGTAAATGTATAATAAAAAATAAAATAAAACGATCACATTTAGATAACTATTCAGACCCTTTACTCAGTTCTTTGTTGAAGCACCTTTACAATTACAGCCTCAAGTTTTCTTGAGTATGACGCTACAAGCTTTCCACACCTGTATTTGTGGAGTTTCTCCCATTCTTCACTGCAGACCCTCTCAAGCTCTGTCAGGTTGGGTGGGGAGAGTCAGTGCACAGCTACTTTCAGGTCTCTCCAGAGATGTTCGATCGGGTACAAGTCTGGGCCACTCAAGGACATTCAGAGACTTGTCCCGAAGCCTCTCCACCTTTGTCTTGACTGTGTGCTTACGGTCGTTGTCCTGCTGGAAGGTGAAAATTTGCTCCAGTCTGAGGTCCTGAGCGATCTGGAGCAGGTTTTCATCACAGATCTCTCTGTACTTAACTCCGTTCATCTTTACCTTGATCATGACTTGTCTTCCAGTCCCTGCCGCTGAAAAACATCCCACAGCCTGATGCTGCCACCACCATGCTTCACCGTAGGGATGGTGCCAGGTTTCCTCCAGATGTGACGCTTGGCATTCAGGCCAAAGAGTTTAACCTTGGTTTCATCAGACCCGAGAATCTTGTTTCTCTGATGGCAAACTCCAAGTGGGCGGTCATGTGCCTTTTAATGAGGAGTGGCTTCCGTCTGACCACTCTACCATAAAGGCCTAATTGGTGGAGTGCTGCGGAGATGGTTGTCCTTCTGGAAGGTTCTCCCATCTCCACAGAGAAACTCTGGAGCTCTGTCAGAGTGACCATCGGGGACTGTGTTTCTGGCCATTTTGAGCAAATGCTGATGCTCCAGATACTCAACTAGTCTAAAAAAGGCCAGTTTTATTTCTACTTTAATCAGAACAAGTTTCAGCTGTGCATAATTGCAAAAGGGTTTTCTAATGATCAGCCTTTTAAAATGATAAACTTGGATTAGCTAATACAACGTGCCATGGGAACACAGGAGTGATGGTTTCTGATAATGGGCCTCTGTACGCCTATGTAGATATTCCATGACAAATCAGCTACAATAGTCATTTACAACATTAACAATGTCTACACTGTATTTCTGATCAATTTGATGTTATTTTAAATGGACAAAAAATGTGCTTTTCTTTCAAAAACAAGGACATTTCTAATTGACCCCAAACTTGTGAACGGTATATATATATATATCGTCTTTGTATCTCAAAATCATTGTAATGTGGTTAATAACCTTAAAAATCAAAATGAACATTATGGAAATCCAAAAGACAAAATTCATCCAGAGTGCCAAAAATCGATAAAGGTTGGATGTGACAGCAGAGATGAGGTGCGCACTGTTGACCACGCCCACAACCATCTTATTAGTGGTAGTGAGATAATGGTGCTTTCAAGACAACTGGGAAATCTGGGAAAAAAACGATGTCAAATCATGACTTCAGGGAGAAATTATGTCAGACTAATTTGCAATTGAGTGTCATAGCCCCACATTAAAAGTATGTGATTGTTTGTTGACAAGACAATCTCAATCTGCAATTGAGTGCCATAGCCCCAAATAAAAAAGTCAACATGGCTGTTAATTACATCATTATTTCCACATGGTTGGGGTTGCGAGAATTTTCAGATATCAAAATGGGTTCGTGGATGAAAACAGTTTGGGAACGACTGGCCTACAGTACTATAAAGTAATGAAAATGCTATTGTGTTAATTTAAATATTTTCCCTCGTATTCTAATGTTACCTTCACAAACACAAGCAAAACATTTTTTTTTTTGCGACAGCATATATACAATGTATGAATTACACTGTTAGAATGTCGCAGTCAGAATGGGGGTCCCCCTTCTCGTGTGAAGAACAACTAGTCATCTTGGGGTCCATACACACAATACACACAACAAAACATACATTACAGACGTAAGACTATACAGTTGAGTTGACATTACAAGACAGTCACACAATTGATAGCAGTAGACATTAAATACATTTTTGGGACAAGAGGATGAGACAAGAGGAGTCAACAAACAATATACATGTTAAAATAACTTAACGCGCCATGACAGGAAAAAGTACAGAGCATTCAATACACATCATCTATCACATTGCTCAAATGTATGCAGAGCATGAATTCCATACCACACGTTTCATACCAGAGCAACCATACATGTAATTATGATTAGGTTGTCTAATCTGACAATAGACCATATGGGACGAAGAACAACAGTACACGTGAATGAACTCTAAATGAAAATCTGAAATGTTTTATTCTTTTCACCTACAAAATAAAGACCAGAACTGGCTAGATCAATGAGATAAGGAAATTAAGTGGATTTTAAAGGTTATCTTATGACATGTTTCTGACGGGGAGAAAATGTTTGCTTGCCGCTAACGTGGGGCCCAAAGTGAATGCTAACTGATTTGGAGAGAAGATGGCGTGTGCGTGAGATGGAGCGCCTCTGTGGCCAAGTCGACAGATATCCCCTGTGTCACTGTAAGACAACAACAGAGCTCCTATCTAGAGCCACTTGACTGCAGCTTCCACCCGAGAGACAGGCAGAAAAAGAGGGAGAGGGGGAGGAGAGCGAGAGAGAGAAGAGAAAGAGAGAAGGGGGAGAGAAAAGGAGAGAGCGAGAGAAGGGGAAGAAAGAGAGAGAGGACAGAGAGAGAGAGAAAGAGACAGTGAGTGCCAGTGATTTGAGGCCAGAGCAGCACAGCAATATGTCACATCCTAACCGCTGGCTCTAGAGACTAGAGAGGCTTGTGTCATCTCCATACTTGACAGATACTTTGCCTGCCCCTGGAGATGCAGTCTAAATATAACCAAGACTAGGGGAGAGATATGTTTTTTAAAATTCCATTCAACTTGATAGATCACACAAAATGGTGTATACACGTAGGCTACCTTGCAGGAAAGGTCATTCTATGAGATGTGGTCATGAGCGACCTGTGGGACTCCACTCCTACAAGTGTGATACTTCATATGTGGAGCATTCAGAATAGAAAGAGAAATAGAGTGTGAAATAGCAGAAAGTGACTGGGTGAAAGACACATCTGAGGGAAGATCTAACTGGGGAGCAAGACTGACTGCAATGAGAAAGGAGACTAATTTTCCCCATTAGCTCTTTGACACATGAATGGGTTATTCACCGTCCCAGTCAGTTATCAAAAAAACATTTGGAGGGCACCAGCTTGTCCCAAAAGGGAGGTTGCGAGATGATTCGATGTGAAAGGCTTCTTTAACTGTACTCCACTGTATTTCACTGATCATCTGGGTGGGAGTATATTGAACATAACAGATAATAATAAAATGTAGCACTGTTCGGATATAGCCTAGCATAGAGAGCATATAGGCTACTGCCAGGGATTTATTAGAGGCAAAAGCGAAATGACTTTTAATGAAAACTTACTTACGCCTATATACAGTTCTGTGACCGTACTCATTAATGACAAAGTTGGATCATACTCATTAATGACATTATCTTTATTTTCTCACTACCTAACCTACTTGTTTTGTTTGAAATGCTCCGAGGCAAACTGACTACCAAAGCGTGTTGTTTCGAATGCTCAGGCCGGGTTGCATGGCTTGTCTAACTCACTGCCATAATGCAACTAATGAAAGCTCCGTCTCATCACCCCATGGACAATCAGGCTAATTGCGGTGGCGTGTCCCGTCCATCCCGATGGCATGCCCCTTCCGGAGTGTGCCCCATCCACCCCGATGGTTCAGCGAGACTGGGACAACACCACACACACACACACACACACACACACACACACACACACACACACACACACACACACACACACACACACACACACACACACACGTGTCAACCCACAAGGCATAGATGTCAATTCAACATTATTTCATTGAAATGAAACATGGATTCAACCAGTGTATGCCCAGTGGGAAGGCATGATAGCTTAGTTATGGCGTTGGGCTATCAACCGAAAGACTGATAGTTTGAATCCCGAGCAGACAAGTTGAAAAATCTGCCAATGTGCCCTTGAGCAAAGCACTTAACCCTAATTGCTCCAGGGTCCCCGTTGATAATGGCAAACCCTGGACGCAACCCCACTCTCTGAGGGTGTCTCAAGGGGAGTTGGGATATGCAAACAACACATTTCCAATTCACACATGCATATTAATACACAATGATACACGTGTGAAATTGGACAAATATAAGCACCCACCAATTTTCTATGATCGACCCGACTACAAACACACAAACAAAATAGTGCGGGAGAACTTTGAGGATAACTGAGGACTCTATTCAATCCGTTTCACGGAAATTCAGCGTTCCAGCGTGATTTCAATTTAAAGCCAAGGTTCACGCAACAGCGGAGACTGCATTCACTGCATATTAGGGATTATTATCTTCCCAAAAATCTATCAAAAGTTTCAACCCCCGGGAATAATTCATATTTCTCCTGAGAGTCCCGAGGAATACACAAAAAAAATCTGAAATTCCCATTTAAAGGTTAAAACCAAGATATGGTCACTATGCCAGGGTTCTCCCCAATCAAGAGGGGAGCTGCGCCACCTTGTCGGCTTGGCTGTGCCATTTTATGTAAAGATTTCAGATCAAATGAAACTGATATTGAATAATGATTGAGTAACTATCGCCAATGACGTTGTTGTGAACTGGATAAACAGAACATTCATAAATTCAGAGCGTTATCATGTTCCTCAACTAATTCAGCGCATTTCAGCAATAGGCTATCTTGTCATGGAGCGCGCTCCGGATGCACAGTGCACACCCCAAGTATAGAGTAGAGCGTTGTTGAATCATACAAACTGTGTAAATGCACTTTGTAACTGCAGTCAAACAAAAGTAAAATGACTAAAGTTGTTAAACTCACTAGATAATCTCCTTCAACAAATGACAGAATATCTCCTATATTTAGCTAAATCTAGTTGATGATTATACAGATCGCAGATCAGCTCATGAATAACAGGGAGAAGAAGAGTGGAAATAGTTTAAATATCAAGGTATCTTAATGAGGACCAAAAATCCATATCTACTCTCATACTGTTTGTTGATCACACATTCCTTTCCGAAGCTCTCATATGGGCAGCAAGTAGCAGACAGTGCAGAGGAGCGGGGGAAATGTTACAGCAGTATTTTGGCATGAAATGGCGAGATAATGCAACCTATGAATAAAGTTTTAATGCGAGACAGAAGTCAGGATTTTGGATTTCAGCAGGATTGGGACTTGATAGGGAAAAGAAAATACCCACTGGGCAAAAACTGGTCCAATCAACGTTGTTTCCATGTCATTTCAACCAAAAAATGTAATGTGATGATGTTGAATTAACATGGAAAACTGATTGGATTTGCAAAAAGTCATCAACGTCACGGAATTTTGTATTTTTTCACCTTTAAGCTAAATCCAATGACATGGTGACATTTCTTGTTGAATTCACGTTAGTTGACAACTCAACCAAATGTAAATCAAACTAGATGTTGAACTGATGTCTGTGCCCAGTGGTTAGGCTCTAGGACAGGAGAAGATAGGATTTTTTTTTTCACGCCTCTCTGAATTGTAAACAGACTTCATGTCTGTGACAGAGATGCCTATGTATTGAATTGTACATAGGCCTATCAACTTTGTGACTGTCTGAGGTCACAATAACCAGGTCTCCATCCAACCTTTTAATGCAAGCGTTAAGAAAAATGTGTCTTGTAAACATTCCAAATGTCGACAAAACTAAATACGCTAGACAAGGTGGGATCTTTTTGTGTCTGTAAAATTATATATGCAAGAAATGGTGGTGGAAACGCTTTTATGCGCAAATATTGACATAATATCGATCATTTCGACGTAAACTTCGAATCACGCGATGGACGAAATGTTGTGTGGTCCTTCCACTACTACTCTGGAAGATATGCAGTTTATTAGGCTACAGATAAAAATGGATTTATGATGAACATCACAGGAATTTGGTGAAAGTGCAAAGTGATGAGCTCGTTTACCCATGTTAGTCCCTACTGCATATATTGGCTCAATCAGAAAATGACCTTTCCATTTCTACCGCGCAATCTAGAAAGCTGCTACTTTCGTATTGCTGAATCCCATATGAATATAAAACATATCAGATAATGACAGCCTTATATATATATTTTTTAATTTTTTAAATGACCTTTCCAAGTCAATAATAGTATAGGCCTACTGTACATTGGTGCCGTTACCTAAACTGCAGTCTACACACAAGGAGTGCTCAGGGATTTTCAGTAAAAAGCTGTTATCACAAAAATTCATGCTACTTTTCTTCTCTCAACAACTTTTCACATGCCTTAGCTGATTAAATTAGGCTATCCAATGTGGACAAATCATTCAAATAGTCTAAGCCCTTAATTCGATAGATCTATAGGCCGTCATTGTAAATAAGAGTTTGTTCTTCATCGACTTGGCTAGTTAAATAAAGGTTCAATAAAATAGGTTAACAAAAGAACCAACTCAAAACCAAAATTATACAAACAAAATGGTCATGTCGTCAATATTGGCTGATGCAGCCATTATTTCCTCACATGACACACCAGACTGGCCTCAAATTAGTATTGTATCTTACGTTTGGTATGGTTACATAAGACAGAAGGTTACTTAAGCCAAAAACAAAAGGAGGGAGGCTGTTCGGGGAGGATGTGTGGGCATTTTACCTGAACATCTAGCAAACAATGATGTATATAAACCCTGGATTGCTGATGCTATGTATTGACCATTGAGATGCTTTGCCATATTGGTCGACCAGTGGAAATTAACGGAATTCTATAGTATTTCAATTAAATGTTTCAAGGACAAAATTACATGTATTTAAGTATTTTTTGTTGTAGCAGGGACAGCAACATTAGTCAATGCAAAAAATATACTTTAAGGAAAATGTTATGAATGTTGTAATTTTTCTATTAAGCTCACATAATATCATTTTAAAGTATGCATTAAGGTATCCGTAATAGAATAAACTTAGGAAAATCGAATGTAGACATTAATAAATGCATTTCTATAGCTTCCAAAATATGTTTTACCATGGTGGGGGTGTGCCAAGATGGTGGCGCAGTAGCTTCAACACAGCACCCTTTATTAGTCATCTAGTGTATATACAGTGCATTCGGAAAGTATTCAGGCCACTTGACTTTTTCAACATTTTGTTATGTTACAGCATTATTCTAAAATGTATTAAATAAAAAATGTCCCTCATCGATCTACACACAATACCCCATAATGACAAAGCGAAAACGGGTTTTTAGATTTTTTTGAAAATGTATTAAAAATAAATAATGGAAATACCTTATTAACATAAATATTCAGACCCTTTGCCATGAGACTCGAAACTGTTTCTACAACTTGATTGTAGTCCACTGGTGGTAAATTCAATTGTTTGGACATGATTTGGAAAGGCACACACCTGTCTATTTAAGGTCCCACAGTTGACATTGCATGTCAGAGCAAAAACCAAGCCATGAGGTCGAACAAATTGACCATAGAGCTCTGAGACAGGATTGGGTCGAGGCATAGATCTGGGGAAGGGTACCAAAAAATGTATGCAGCATTGAAGGTCCTCAAGAACACAGTGGCCTCCATCATTCTTAAATGGAAGAAGTTTGGAAACACCAAGACTCTTCCTAGAGCTGGCCATCGGAGGAGAAGGACCTTGGTCAAGGAGGTGACGAAGAACCCGATGCCCACTCTAACAGAGCTCCAGAGTTCCTCTGTGGAGAAGGGAGAACCTTCCAGAAGGGCAACCATCTCTGCAGCACTCCACCAATCAGGCCTTTATGGTAGAGCAGCCAGACGGAAGCCACTCCTCAGTAAAAGGGACATAATAGCCCACTTGGAGTTTGCCAAAAGGCACCTACAGGACTCTCAGACCATGAGAAACAAGATTCTCTGGTCTGATGAAACCAAGAGAAAACTCTTTGGCCTGAATGCCAAGTGTCACGTCTGGCGGAAACCTGGCACCATCCCTACAGTGGTGGCAGCATCATGCTGTGGGGATGTTTTTCAGTGGCAGGGACTGGGAGACTAGTCAGGATCAAGGGAAAGATGAACGGAGCAAAGAACAAGGATATATTTGATGAAAACCTGCTGCAGAGCACTCAGGACCTCAGACTGGATTGAAGGTTCACCTTCCAGCAGGACAACGATCCTAAGCACACAGCCAAGGCAATGCAGGACTGGCTTCGGGACAAGTCTCTGAATGTGGCCCGGCCAGAGTGGCTCAGCCAGAGCCCGGACTTGAGACCTGAAAATAGCCGTGTAAGACGCTACCCATCCAGCCTGAGAGAGCTTGAGAGGATCTGCACAGAGAATGGGAGAAACTCCCCAAATACAGGTGTGCCAAGCTTGTAGCATAATACCCAAGAAGACTTGAGGCTGTAATCGCAGCCAAAGGTGTTTCAACAAAATACTGAGTAAAGCATCTGAATACTTATGTAAATGTGATATTTCAGTTTTAAAAAATATATAAATGTCAAAGGATTTCAAAAAATTGTTTTTGCTTTGTCATTATGGGGTAATTTGTCTAAATTGATGCGGGACAAAAGCTATTTAATACATTTTAGAATAAGGCTGTAATGCAAAAAAATGTGGATAAAGTTAAGGGGTCTGAATACCTTCCGAATGCACTGTATAAATCATTGCGAGCAACCCAAAGTTTGTGTGTTTGAATCACGTCATGGACAACTTTAGCATCTTAGGTAATTACCCACTCATCAACTGAAACAATTAATATAGAAGTTATAACTTGTTATAGCAATATAAAACGAGGAAGTATGTGACCTAATATGTTTATATAGCCTAATATCTGAAATGTTTACTGAACATAAATATAAATGCAACATCTAAAGTGTTTGTCCCAGCTGAAATAAAAGATCCCAGAAATGTTCTATATGCACAAAAAGCTTATTTCTCAAAAAAAATGCACAAATGTTTACATCTCTTATAATAAGAATTTCTCATTTGCCAAAATAATCTATCCACCTGACAGGTGTGGCATAACAAGAACCTGATTATACAGCATGATCATTACACTGGTGTACCTTGTGCTGGGGACAATAAAAGGCCACTCTAAAATGTGAATTTTTGTCACACAACACAATGCCACAGATGTCTCAAGTTTTAAGGGAGCATGCAATTGGCATGGTGACTGCAGAAATGTCCACCAAAGCTGTTGCCAAATAACTGAATTATAATTTCTCTACCATAAGCCACCTTCAACATCGTTTTAGATAAATTTGCAGTATGTCCAACCGGCCTCACAACTGCAGACCAGGACCTCCACATCCTGCTTCTTCACCTGCGGGATCGTCTGAGACCAGCCACCCAGACAGCTGATGAAACTGAAGAGTATTTCTGTCTGTAATAAAGCCCTTTTGTGGGGAAAACTCATTCTGAATGGCTGGGCCTGGGTCCTTATTGGTCCTCATTGGGTGGGCTTGGCTCACAAGTGGGTGGGCCTATACCCTACCAGGCCCACCCATGGCTGCGCCCCTGCCCAGTCATGTAAAATCCATAGATTTGGGCCTAATTTATTTATTTCAATTGACTGATTTCCTTATATGAACTGTAACTGTGTAAAATCGTTGAAATTGTTGCATGTAGCATTTATAGTTTTGTTCAGTATAATTACACAAAGGCTATTGGATCCCGCAATAGACTGTCGAATGGAAATAAGTTGTGATATTACTCCGAAGTTGTGTTTCATCATCAACATGATTACCATTTGGAAACAGGAGCTTTGAAAAAGCCTAAAAACACAATAGACTATACATTTTAAAACATTTTAAAGTGTGTTCAAAATATCTGTTGGACACTCAAACCAATGAACCTGAATATGCAAATGTGTAATCGATTTCGTGATGATAGTCTTGGCTACATTATTTATCATGATGTTGACTGAGCTTCAGAAAACACAATAGCTAAGTTTTAAGATATGCTTGGGATGAAAGGCAAGGTTCTTGCAATGGAGAGATTTGAACACATCTTAAAACTGCGAGGGCTTTGTAGAAAATTATTTCGATTACAATATCATCTAAAATGCTATAATGCCTGGTATAGCATAGGCTACTATGCTACTTCACATGTACACTAACATGGATTGCGCAAGTCGTATTTAATGAATATAAAAGCGCGTGGCTCATGTACTGAACTTACCCAGAAACAATGTGTGAAATAAGCCGGACATCACGACTCTCATCTGGAACGAAAATTCCACAGACTCTCAGCTGGAACAAAAATTCCACACAAACGAGCAGAAAACGACGTCTTCTTGCTCCCCTAAATGAGTTTAAATCATATACCTGTGCCCTCAAATCTAAAAAAAATCTTTTAAAAAATAAAATCGGAATAGAGCAATTGAAGTTAGTGGGGCAATCTATCTATATAGGTAGGCTACACAGGTTGTCACACACGTTCTCCCAATGTCCTTGTGCTCATTCACAAATATAGCAGCACCTTTTCATTATTTCTCACATAACACCCGGTAAATGAATTCCACTACAGGTCCACTACACCTAACCGAGAATACAGGACTGCGTTCTTGCAGGATCCGTAATTATGCCCCCTCACTCTCTCTTCATTCGACAGGATACAAAGCGGGTGCAATAGCTATGCGCACAGCCGGCTGAAAACCGGGGACCTCTACAGTTGCGAGTGCACACATGCCCTTGCAGTGCCAGCGCGAGCGGTTTCACACCAACACATATTCCTACCAGACAAGCTGCATGATGATTGGCCACTCCTTATCACATTCGCAGGTACAGTACTACAGCCGCAGCAGCATGAGGAAAGAGCACTGGAGTTGGAGTGACTGTGACTGCAGTGGACGAAGCTCTCACAAAAGTAGAGATTTGCACAGCATATTATAACATTATGAAAGTGACAAATACCAGGTTATATTCACATGTATTAAAAAGAGATGTCAATGTGACTTCCCTGCAGGGCCGGCGTTATCTGATTATGTCTTGACAAAAGGAGTACGGCATGTCATACTTTTTTTCAGGCCAGACCGAATCAGATACACGTGCAAAATATAGTTTGGCTGATAGGCGCTGTTTCGCTCCCTAGTTTCAACAGAGAGGAAGGGGCGAAGCGAGAAGTATCACTCTCGCAAAAATCTTTCCTGAATAAGTCCAATGCGTTTCTATTGGCATAATATGCAGGCCTGAGCTTAGCTGTGTTCGAATACTCATACTATCCCACTAACTGTGTTATTTGTGCTGCAAATTGAGTATGTATGCGTATTGGTCATAGAATGGATATAGTTAGTATGCCAAAAATGTGTGGATGTCACACTACATTCGCCAAAATACGAAAACGGGCGTGGCTTCACAACATTTTCAGATTTGAAGAGAATTTTGGAAAATATGCAGCCGAAGTCCAACGAGAGTGGCTACAAATTCATTGCTTTAATTAATTATGACAAATCTTAAGAAATGTTGAGCAATGTAATAAACTAATGACTTTTCAAATAAGTTTAGTTATGTTGGCTGACAATTTGTTGGGCACGCTAGCATATCATTACAGCAGTTGCTTGTATGTTCCGGTATGTTAGCTAGCTACATAACTTTAATTGCCTACGAATACATCAAACTTGCCAGTATATTAACTATATGCTATCAAACTAACTGCCCAACGTTTATTGACATGATTATTTACGTCATTCTTAGCTTAGCTAAGTGGTATAGTCATTGTGTGTTCATAATGGAAGTCGTAAGATATCTAGCTTGTAATTTGTTATGCTAACAAGCTAGCAAGAAGTTGCATAGCAACATAATCAACTTCTGGTATACAGGTGAAGCGCTAGTCCATTCAACTGAAAGGATACCGTTCGTTTACTGTATACTAAAATTAACTAATAGTATGTACAGTATGTTCGTATAGGTATTCAAACACAACTCTTTTCACTCGCATTCCCACCTTTGGGACAACAACTCACATTGTTAGGGCGGAGACATGAGCGTCTCGTCAATATGCATATGATTGGATCACGGTGTATCAATGTGTCCATATGGTTAGAACATTGGGCCAGTAACCGAAAGGTTGCTGGATCGAATCCCAGAGCTGACAAGGTAGTTAACCCAGTGTTCCCCGGTAGGCCGTCATTGTAAATAAGAATTTGTTCTTAACTGACTTGCCTAGTTGAATAACGATTAAAGTTTTTTTTTAAATTATAAACAGATCTCTGATTTCAGACACGTGAATTAAGCTCAAACGCTTCAACGAGCGTGTACAGGCTGGAATTAGAATGCAAGGTAATTAATGAGAGAAAACACTATTGTAGCATCAAAGTCTATTTTGTCACGTCGATACAAACCAATGCTGGTAAAATGAGCGGATAAATTGTCAGAAAATAGACTGTTTGTGCATTGTTCGGTCTGGAATGTTGACATTCATAGTTAAAGTGTTTATTTAACGTTGATAAGTTTAGCTGCCAGTGCCAACATATTTGAAAATAATAACTTTATGCCTACCTTTGTTGATTTTGAGCACAGGCATATAGCCTAGGCAGGCTACAACTGGGAAACTTGTGGAACTCTGTTCAAGAGAGGATACTGTTATGTAGAAATAACGAGACGAGCTAAATTCTTTATAAACTGCTAGGGATTTACTAGCTACAACTCTCCCCGTGTTCACGAGCTTACATAACAGGAGGCAGGTACGGTGGCTCCCGTAGGTGAGTCAAAAGGAACACACAACAATCATTCACAGGGCTACATAGCAAACATAACAAATACAATTGTTCATTATGGATTCCCATGACAATTAAATTGGCATATGCTACGCAGTGTATGCGAGTTCAAGCTCTCTACTCTCACATGCAAATTTTGACCTGCCGTATGTTGGCGGGTGCACAGTGCTCCGTTCGGATGCTGGCTTCCCATAAAGTAAATGTATGTTTTGCCAAAATTATATATTTTCTGCCCGAAACGTTGGTGATTTACCCAATAAATTACTGGGAGGTTAAACATAGAGTGTGCGACTCTCTTTATTATTGTTATAGCTTATAGTTTATTCGCCATTAGTCAGCACCCCTACATTAAATAATTGTCTCTGGGTGTGCACCAGCTCATGTTATTTAATGCATGTACTAAGGTAAATTACCGTTCTCATTTTTGGAGTGGAAACGTTGTTTGCAGAGTTCACAACCTGCTACACATGTGAGAAACAAGTTTTGGTTTATTTCATAACTATAATTTAGGAGTTTGGTCAATTTCTTCATTGTCTTTTGTTGGCAGTGCTCCATGTGAGCAATGAACATGTGTGTGGTTTCTCTGTCCTGATAATGTCGAGGGAGTGCATGCACCTGAGCATGCAAACCTGCTGAGTTGATACAATGCTGCACTTCACTACATACAGGACTTAGAGGTACCCATCTTCACAGCTTCATTGCTCCAGACCACCGCAAGGGGGAGGTAGAGCACTCATTATGCATTTGGGTCTCAATGTTTTTATATGACCAATCATATTGAGTGGTTCCAATGATGAATTTGACGTGAGCCATCCGTCGCTGGTGACTTTCTTCAGCAAAGAAGGCTGGCAAAACATTACGGTGCAAGCAAATGTAAGTCATTATAATGTCATAATGAGTCAAGCAAAAAAATGTACAATTGAGAGGAATATGTTAGTTAATGTAGAGACAAACGATTGGGCATATTTTTTTGTCATAAAGGTAATTTACGAAAATCGCTATTTAGCAAGTTAGCTGACTAGCTAACATTAGCCAGCTAACGTACGCTAATCTCATTCCGTACAAATGTGCGCAACCGCGACATTCAAACGAGGCTGCAAAGAAAACTAATGGAACTGTAGTGACTGTTGACATCAAAATCTGGGGTGTGAACTACATTTCTATTCAAGCTTTGATTGACATGGTAATGGCTCTATAGTATCGGAGAAAAGTTGAAAAACTGACCCCTCCGACACTGTATGTTACATCGTGAAGTGTCATGGCGTACAGGACGCATAAAGCAACTAATTCTGTCTTACAGCCTCTCTCCACCAGGTATAGCACTTCTCTCACCGTTTAAAAACAAGAAAGGGACAAAGTAAGGGGGGATACCGAGTCATTTTTTTGTGTCGTCACTTCAAGCTATCATGACTCTCAAAAGCCGCTGTTTACTTCTGAAGATCACTTTAGTACCGCCCTAAAAACCCGATTCAGAATTGACACAAACCTTCAAATAGATATGTAATAACACATTATATAAACTCTTTATAGTGTTTTATGTGCATTTTGGAGGCGATAAGTTGGACAGATATTTCCCCACACAACATCTCTCCTTCTCACTATCACGCAATAGGTATCGCTTCCACAACGGCCATTTTTTAAAAGACGCGACGGAGCTCATCTTGAATCATGCAGAGATGGGCATCATGAAGGTCTCGTCATTGATTTTGTTGTAAAGGGGAGAAATTGTGCTTTACAATGGTATTGATATTCCAGTTGATCTGGAAGTATTACATTTTTTGGGCGCTAAAATAAGTTCCATTGTAAGGACCAGCGCGATGTACAAAAGTGAGTTAGTTCACGTTAGCCAGCTAGTTTTTTGACATGAGTATGAAATTGTAATTCGTGTTGTTTAATGTTTTAGGGACTCCTGAGAAAACCAGCAAACCAGGCTGTCGTCTTGTGAAACAGTGAATGTAAAGAATCTAGCTAGTTAAAGCATTTATTGCAAATTGAATGTACAATTGTGTAAGCTTGCCTTGCTTATATTTTCCATGCAGTGCAGCTGAAGTAACATAGCTAGCTAACTATTTATTTGCTTATTGTGTAGTGGAGGAAAAAATAACTATGCCTATGGATGTGTAGCTAACTACAGTATGTAGCTGATCTGTGTATGGACCCTAAAACGGTTGGTATGAATATTTGTCCTGAACCTATGAACCTCAGCTATCATAGTTATTGTATCAACTTCAAGTCTGAATGGCATTAATGAAGCCTATGGATAGAGTAGAGTATAATAACTTTATTGTGCCAAGGATGTAAGTCCTATATACACGTACTGTAGTTATTACCATGCATGAGATCCACACATTGTAGCCTGTACTTTAAACATATTCACTGATCATGTACTCTCCTTGGCAAATAAAGGTGTGGTTCAGCGATGAATCTCTGTGAGACATTCTTTTTCAGTCATATCCAATGCCAGGTGTATCGAACTCCATTCTTTGAGTGATGCTGTGTCTGCATGTATGTATTACAATTATACACTTCAACAGTGTTTACCACTCCTGCTCCTGGGACATCAATGATTACACATTGTAACTATGTTAAATCAAATCAATCAAATCAAATTTTATTTGTCACATACACATGGTTAGCAGATGTTAATGCGAGTGTAGCGAAATGCTTGTGCTTCTAGTTCCGACAATGCAGTAATAACCAACAAGTAATCTAATTAACAATTCCTAATCTACTGTCTTATACACAGTGTAAGGGGATAAAGAATATGTACATAAGGATATATGAATGAGTGATGGTACAGAGCAGCATAGGCAAGATACAGTAGATGGTATCGAGTAGAGTATATACATGTGAGATGAGTATGTAAACAAAGTGGCATAGTTAAAGTGGCTAGTGATACATGTATTACATAAGGATGCAGTCGATGATATAGAGTACAGTATATACGTTTGCATATGAGATGAATAATGTAGGGTAAGTAACATTATATAAGGTAGCATTGTTTAAAGTGGCTAGTGATATATTTACATCATTTCCCATCAATTCCCATTATTAAAGTGGCTGGAGTTGAGTCAGTGTCAGTGTGCAGGCAGCAGCCACTCAATGTTAGTGGTGGCTGTTTAACAGTCTGATGGCCTTGAGATAGAAGCTGTTTTTCAGTCTCTCGGTCCCAGCTTTGATGCTCCCTGTACTGACCTCGCCTTCTGGATGATAGCGGGGTGAACAGGCAGTGGCTCGGGTGGTAGATGTCCTTGATGATCTTTGTGGCCTTGCCATCTTTATGGCCTATGCAATATACAAGAAACATTATTTAAGAAAAGAATGATTTGTAATTCACATATACAAAAGAAAACAGTACACTACACTTCCTATGCATATCTAACTCCCTTCATCTACATTAATCTGAGGACACAGGATAAGTGCAGTATTTCAATGAGATATTTAATTTCAACCAGTGGAGAATGTGAAACGCTTTTTTGAAAGTTCATTATCCAACTGTTATAAATACACAATACATGCATTATAAATATTATAATTGTAATATTATATAAATACATGTTCAATCTGTACCTCAATGCACATATGGTGTGCATTGTAAAAAAGAAAGAGGAGGTGGGGAGAGGCGTAGAAGACAGAAAAGGATAGAGGTTAAACAGAGGAGCAGGGAAGACAGCATATGATTATTGAATTGCAGTGCTACCCTAATATTCTCTCAGTTCATCACAATTACATAGTGTCTCTAGCGGTGTCTCCTAACCAGCCTTGGGCTCCCAGTCAGCTCGAAGGTTATCTTAAGAGCGGGTGAGGCGGCGATGACGGGACTGGCTTCCTCTCTCACATCAAAAACATACCTGCAGATGAGAGACAGATTGATAGAGAGAGAGCATGATTAAGCTTCGTTTTTTAAATTCTATAACGGTCGGTCATCATAATCATCAGGAGGTGAAATGCAAAACGGACCTTGGATCATTAACTCTGGGACTACTACATCTCTATCTGTAGTTCAATGTAAAGCATATCTTTAATAATACTTCCTGTATAATATAAACTGACCTTGGATCATTAACTCTGGGACTACTACATCTCTTTAATAATACTTCCTGTATAATATAAACTGACCTTGGATCATTAACTCTGGGACTACTACATCTCTTTAGTAATACTCCCTGTATAATATAAACTGACCTTGGATCATTAACTCTGGGACTACTACATCTCTTTAGTATTACTTCCTGTATAATATAAACTGACCTGGGATCATTAACTCTGGGACTACCACATCTCTTTAGTAATACTTCCTGTATAATATAAACTGACCTTGGATCATTAACTCTGGGACTACTACATCATCTCTATCTGTATTTCAATGTAAAGCATATCTTTAATAATACTTCCTGTTGACCTGACCATTTAAAATGGCAGCAGTTTTTACAGGCACCTAAACAATTGTGTTATTATGTTTGCTTTTTTCGTGTTATTTGTAACTTAATTTGTACATAATGTTTCTACCACCGTATCTTACGGCAAAAAGGAGTTTCTTCATATCTGGACAGCGATCATTCACCTCGGATTAGACACAGATTTTTTCTTCAACAAGCAGGACGCACAGGATATACTGCGAACACCCAACAAGGCCAACATTCTCGTTATTGGCAAGAGAAAGAGACGCAGGTACAGAGGACACAGAGCGGGTTGCCTCGTAAGGATCCGCAGACAGCGAGTGAGAAAGCTGCCGTTACCACCAATATTACTCGCCAACGTACAATCATTGGACAATAAATGAGACAAGGTACGATCAGGAATATCCTACCAACGGGACATCAAAAACTGTAACATCTTATGTTTCACAGAATTGTGGCTGAATGATGACATGGATATTCAGCTAGCAGGATATACGCTGCACTGGCTAGATAGAACAGCACACTCTGGTAAGACGAGGGGGGGGCGAGCTGTGCATGTTTGTAAACAACAGCTGGTGCACAAAATCTAAGGATGTCTCTAGATTTTGCTCGCCTGAAGTAGAGTACCTTATGATAAACTGTAGACCACACTATTTGCCAAGAGAGTTTTCATCTATACTTTTCGTGGCTGTTTATTTACCACCACAGATGGATGCTGGCACTTTGACCACACTCAGTCAGCTGCATAAGGAAATAAGCAAACAGGAAACCGCTCACCCAGAGGCGTCGCGCCTAGTGGCCGGAGACTTTAATGAATGCACGGAAACAGTTTTACCTAATCTCTATCAACACATTAAATGCGCAACCAGAGGGGGGAAAAATCTACATCACCTGTATTCCACACACAGAGATGCGTACAAAGCTCTCCCTCGCCCTACATTTGGTAAATCTGACCACAATTCTACCCTCCTGATTCCTGCTTACAAGCAAAAATTAAAGCAGGAAGCACCAGTGACTCAAGTCTATAAAAAAGTGGTCAGATAAAGCAGATTCTAAACTACAGGACTGTTTTGCTATCACAGACTGGAACATGTTCCGGGATTCTTCCGATTGCATTGAGGAGTACACCACATCAGTCTCTGGCTTTATCAATAAGTGCATTGAGGACGTCGTCCCCACAGTGACTGTACGTACATATCCCAACCAGAAGCCATGGGTTACAGGCAACATTCACACTGAGATAAAAGGTAGACCTGCCACTGTCAAGGTGCGGGACTCTAACCCGGAAGCTTATAAGAAATACTGCTATGCCCTCCGACGAACAATCAAACAGGCAAAGCGCCAATACAGGACTAAGATTGAATTGTACTACAACTGTACTACAACGGCTCCAATGCTCATCTTATGTGGCAGGGCTTGCAAACTATTACAGACTACAAAGGGGAAAACAACCGCAGGCTGCCCAGTGACACGAGCCTAACAGCTGAGCTCGCTTCGAGGCAAGCAACACTGAGGCATGCATGAGAACATCAGCTGTTCCGGATGACTGTTTGATCACGCTCTCCGTAGCCGACGTGAGTAAGACCTTAAAAACAGGTTATCATTCACAAGGCCGCGGGGCCAGATGGATTACCAGGACGTGTGCTCTGGGCATGTGCTGACCAACTGGCAGGTGTCTTCACCAACATTTTCAACATGTCCCTGATTCAGTCTGTAATACCAACATGTTTCAAGCAGACCACCATAGTCCCTATGCCCAAGAACATCAAGGCAACCTGCCTAAATGACTACAGACCCGTAGCACTCATGTCCGTAGCCATGAAGTGCTTTGTAAGTCTGGTAATGGCTCACATCAACACCATTATTCCAGAAACCCTAGACCCACTCCAATTTGCATACCGCCCCAATAGATCCACAGATAATGCAATCTCTATTGCACTCCACACTGTATTTCCTACTTGGACAAAAGTAACACCAATGTGAGAATGCTATTCATTGACGACAGCTCAGCGTTCAACCCCATAGTACCCTCAAAGCGCATCACTAAGCTAAGGATCCTGGGACTAAATAACAACCAGAATAACAACCTATCCCTCAACGTAACCAATACTAAGGAGATGATTGTGGACTACAGGAAAAAGAGGACCGAGCATGCCCCCATTCTCATCGACGGGGCTGTAGTGGAGCAGGTTGAGAGCTTCAAGTTCCTTGGTGTCCACATCACCAACAAACTAGAATGGTCCAAACACACCAAGACAGCTGTGAAGAGGGCACAACAAAGCCTATTCCCCCTCAGGAAACTAGAAAGATTTGGCATGGGTCCTCAGATCCTCAAATGATTCTACAGCTGCAACATCGAGAGCATCCCGACTGGTTGCATCACTGCCTGGTACGGCAACTGCTCGGCCTCCGACCGCAAGGCACTACAAATCAAATCAAATCAATTTATATAGCCCTTCGTACATCAGCTGATATCTCAAAGTGCTGTACAGAAACCCAGCCTAAAACCCCAAACAGCAAGCAATGCAGGTGTAGAAGCACGGTGGCTAGGAAAAACTCCCTAGTAAGGCCAAAACCTAGGAAGAAACCTAGAGAGGAACCAGGCTATGTGGGGTGGCCAGTTCTCTTCTGGCTGTGCCGGGTGAAGATCATAACACAACATGGCCAAGATGTTCAAATGTTCATAAATGACCAGCATGGTCCAATAATAATAAGGCAGAACAGTTGAAACTGGAGCAGCAGCACGGCCAGGGGGTAGTGTACAGAGGGTTGTGTGTATGGCCCAGTACATCACTGGGGCTAAACTGCCTACCATCCAGGACATCTACATCAGGCGGTGTCAGAGGAAGGCCCTAAAAATGTTCAAAGATCCCAGCCACCCCAGTTATAGAGTGTTCTCTCTACTACCGCATGGCAAGCGGTACCGGAGCGCCAAGTCTAGGCCCAAAAGGCTTCTCAACAGTTTTTACCCCCAAGCCGTACGACTCCTGAACAAGTCATCAAATGGCTACCCAGTGTCCCCCCAACCCCTCTTTTACGCTGCTGCTACTCTCTGTTGATCATATTTGCATAGTCACTTTAACTATACATTTATGTACATATGTACATACTACCTCAATTAGCCCGACAAACTGGTGCCCCCGCACATTGGCTACACGGACTATCTGCATTGTGTCCCGCCACCCACCACCCGCCAACTCCTCTTTTATACTACTGCTACTCTCTGGTCATCATATATGCATAGTCACTTTAACCCTACCTACATGTACATACTACCTCAATTAACCCAACTAACCGGTGCCTCGTTACTGTTATAGCCTCACTACTGTATATAGCCTCGCTACTGTTATTTTTCACTGTTGTTTTTTTTATTTTTTATACTTATCTATTGTTTTCCTAATACCTATTTTTTACTTAAAAATTGCACTGTTGCTTAGGGCCTGTAAGTAAGCATTTCACTGTAAGGTACCTGTTGTATTCGGCGCACGTGACAAATACACTTTTGATTTGATTTGACCAAGTGACCTCTCAACTATGATCATGCTGGGCCCTCTGTGTCAGCCAGTTCAGATGCAGGAGTGGTTCACCAACACAGCTGACATAACCTACAGGATTTAGGGAGAAGGGGGAGATGGATGAAGTAAAGGAGAAAGACTTTTATTGAGAAAATAAGGCAGTTAACCTCTTACACCTATGGTGGCGCTATTTCATTTTTGGAAGAAAAACGTTCCCGTTTTAAACAAGATATTTTGTAACAAAAAGATGCTCGACTATGCATATAATTGCTACTGTTCGAAAGAAAACACTCTGACGTGTCCAGAAATACAAATATCTTCTCTGTGCGTGCCCTTTAACGTGAGCTTCAGGCAAAACCAAGATGACTTGGCATCCAGGAAATGACAAGGATTTTTGAGGCTCTGTCTTTCATGATCTCCTTATATGGCTGTGAACGCAAGAGGAATGAGTCTGCCCTTTCTGTCGTTTCCCCAAGGTGTCTGCAGCATTGTGACGTATTTGTAGGCAGATCATTGGAAGATTGACCATAAGAGACCACATTTACCACGTGTCCGCCCGGTGTCCTGCGCCGAAATTGGTGCGCAAAAGTCACCTGCCAGTATTTTTCCATGGGAGAAAAGAGAGAAGCAAGCTTCCACGAACTGCATGTCAATGAAGAGATATGTGAAAAAACACCTTGAGGATTGATTCCAAACAACGTTTGCCATGTTTCGGTCGATATTATGTAGTTAATCCGGAAAAAGTTTCACGTTGTAGGTGACTGCATTTTCGGTTCGTTTCGGTAGCCAGGCGCAATGTAGAAAACGGAACGATTTCTCCTACACACAGACGCTTTCAGGAAACACTGCGCATCTGGTATGTGGCTGGGAGTCTCCTCATTGAAAACATCAGAAGCTCTTCAAAGGTAAATGATTTTATTTATTTGGTTATCTGGCTTTTGTGAAAATGTTGCGTGCTACATGCTACACAAAATGCTATGCTAGCTTTGCATACTCTTACACAAATTAGTCAATTTCTATGGTTCAAAAGCATATTTTGAAAATCTGAGATGACAGTGTTGTTAAGAAAAGGCTAAGCTTGAGAGCAAACGCATTATTTTAATTTTATTTGCGATTTTCAGAAATCGTTAACGTTGCGTTATGCTAATGAGCCTGAGGCTTAGTCACAATCCCGGATCCGGGATGGGGAGTTTCAAGAGGTTAAAGAGACTGCGTTCAAAAGGAATCTGTGTGTGTGTAGTCTCACCTGGTTTCCACACTAAGTGGCTACAGAGTACTTTATGCTGAAAAACAGACAAACAATAGAAGATAATGTCATTGTTCGGCTTTTACATTACCAGATCACAAATCCTAAGGCAACAGCTGGTGAGGTGTAAGGTTCGCCTCTGTACTTAAAGGGCGATTATTCCAACTCTCTGTGAAATGCTGCAGATCTGCCCGCAGACAAGGTAGTAAGACATATCCCACACAGAAGAGGTGGATAGAATTCGACAGGTCAAGGTAGCCTTCTTCCTCCAAACTGTGTAGCAAGTTGTAGTACTGACATGTCACAGCACTCCAAACATCTCTCCATAAGCATTCCACTCTAACAGAGAGAAAGAAAAGGTTTTGTGGGGGGGAGAGAAGCCTAATCTCTGTGGTCCTGTGGTCTTCCTCCATTAATAGTGAACACTGAGGTGGGTCCGAGGTTATAGAAATTCAAGTTGTATGTGCCTCTATGAGTTGTTACTGACTATATGTGACGCAGACACCTATCTGAGTGTACCTGAAACAGTTAAATATAGAGGGCTATGTGTCTCACCACTTGGTTACTTACTGCAAGGCTTACCCCCAGGGAAATCATGTCTTTTCAGCAACAGGGGCTTGATAGTCTAGTGAAAATGGCTGATTGTTTATGTGGTGTATATCTCAAAATTAGCAGCTGACATCTACTTCAGGATCGGTGTCCCATCCACGGGACGGTTGAGATAACATAGGCTAATGCGATTAGCATGAGGTTGAAAGTAACAAGAACATTTCCCAGGACATAGACATATCTGACATTGGCAGAAAGCTTCAATTCTTGTTAACTTCTTGCGACTCCAAACCCGTATCCGGGAGCGTAATCATAGCCTCAAGCTCATTACCATAACGCAACGTTTCCTATTCATGAAAATCGCAAATGAAATGAAATAAATATATTGAAACACAAGCTTAGCCTTTTGTTAACAACACTGTCATCTCAGATTTTCAAAATATGCTTTTCAACCAAAGCTACACAAGCATTTGTGTAAGAGTATTGATAGCCTAGCATAGCATTAAGCCTAGCATTCAGCAGGCAACATTTTCACAAAAACAAGAAAAGCATTCAAATAAAATCATTTACCTTTGAAGAACTTCGGATGTTTTCAATGACGAGACTCTCAGTTAGATAGCAAATGTTCATTTTTTCCAAAAAGATTATTTGTGTAAGAGAAATAGCTCCGTTTTGTTCATCACGTTTGGATAAGAAAAAAAAAACACCAATGCCAAACGCCAAAAAACCTCACTTACAACGCCAAACTTTTTTCCAAATTAGCCCCATAACATTGACAGAAACATGGCAAATGTTGTTTAGAATCAATCCTCAAGGTGTTTTCCACAATTCTATTCAATGAAAAATCATTCCTGGCAGTCGGTTTCTCATCAGAGGCAAACGGAAAAATACTGCAGCTGGGGATGGACACCAAGCGACCACCTGGTAGACGTAGTCTCTTCTGGTCAATCTTCCAATGATATGCCTACAAATACGTCACAATGCTGCAGACACCTTGGGGAAAATGTGGAAAGGGTAAGCTGACTCCTAGCTCCTCCACAGTCATATAAGGAGTCATTGCCATGAGGCGGTTTCAAAAAATGCAACACTTCCTGATTGTATTTTTATCTGGGTTTTTTCTGTAACATCAGTTCTGTGGCACTCACAGACAATATCTTTGCAGTTTTGGAAACCTGAGTGTTTTCTTTCCAAAGCTGTCAATTATATGCATAGTCGAGCATCTTTTCGTGACAAAATATCTTGTTTAAAACGGGAACGTTTTTCATCCAAAAAATAGTTATAAAAAGTTAATCTAACTGCACTGTCCAATTACAGTAGCTATTACATTGAAAAAATACCATGCTATTGTTTGAGGAGAGTACACATTTTTGAACATGAAAAGTTATTAATAAACAAATTAGACACACTTGGGCAGTCTTGATACAGCATTTTTAACAGAAATACAATGGTGTGTGTGTACATACATATACACACACATACACACACATACACATACACACACACACACCTGCCTCTGATTGAGAACCATACTAGGCCGAAACATAGAAATACCCAAATCATAGAAAAACAAACATAGACCACCCCAACTCACGCCCTGAGCATACTAAATAAAGACAAAACAAAGGAAATAAAGGTCAGAACGTGACACATATAAAATAATCATAATGCCCATTCAAATGATTCGTTCTGGCGCTGGCCCTGCTTCCCTGATTAAATAAAACACTGTTAAATCATATGCGTAAATTAATGATGATGATTGCATTTTCAGTTGTCCAATTATGGTAAAGATAGTGAATCTACTTTATTTACAAAATAGGGAAATGACAACTACAAACTATGAGTATTTTTATTTTAAGAGTCACCACCTGAAAATGTCTGTACATTTTTACATTTTTGTCATTTAGCAGACACTTTTATGCAGAGCGACTTACAGCTGCAATTAAGTGCCTTGATCAAGGGCACATAGACAGATTTTTCACCTAGTCGACTCGGGGAATCAAACCGCTAGGCTACCTGCTGACTAGCCTAAACTGATTCTGTTCATCCAGCAGAAAGAGAATTTGAAGTGTAAGTAGGGGTGCTGCTGATGACTCCCATAAGTGGCATCCGCAGTACTTCACGTGGCATCCGCAGTACTTCACGACAGGGGCTGACTGGGACCAAAAAATATATATAATTTAGACAGGCCCACTGGGCTAAAGATAGATCTGCCCTATGTCCAGTCCGTCTATGCTTCACTATATATCAGTCCTTCCGTTGTCCGCAGGGTTCCGATCAGGCAATACAATCTTTTTTTTTTCTTCCAATATGGGCTTTTTTTCGTGCTTTGTGACTTCTATTCTTTGTAGTGGATTTCCCCACATGTGTATTGGTCTATGATGTATTGATTTTGCTGATAGGTACCAGAGCAAGCACCAGCAGTCCTGGCTTGATTACTAAATCTATCAGGTATGGAAGTAAGACCCAGTTGCAGACACGTCGAATTAACAATGGTTCAATAATCCAGAAGGGGCAGGCAGTGGACAGGTCAAGGCAGGCAGAGGTCAGTAAACCAGAGGTGGGGCAACGGTACCGGACGGCAGGCAGGCAGGCTCAGGGTCAGGGTAGGCAGAGGTCAATAATCCAGAAGGGGCAGGCAGTAGACAGGTCAAGGCAGGCAGGGGTCAGTTAACCAGAGGTGGGGCAACGGTACCGGACAGCAGGCAGGCTCAGGATCAGGGTAGGCAGAGGTCAATAATCCAGAAGGGGCAGGCAGTGGACAGGTCAAGGCAGGCAGAGGTCAGTAAACCAGAGGTGGGGCAACGGTACCGGACGGCAGGCAGGCTCAGGGTCAGGGTCAGGGTAGGCAGAGGTCAATAATCCAGAAGGGGCAGGCAATAGACAGGTCAAGGCAGGCAGGGGTCAGTTAACCAGAGGTGGGGCAACGGTACCGGACGGCAGGCAGGCTCAGGGTCAGGGTCAGGGTAGGCAGAGGTCAATAATCCAGAAGGGGCAGGCAATAGACAGGTCAAGGCAGGCAGGGGTCAGTAAACCAGAGGTGGGGCAACGGTACCGGACGGCAGGCAGGCAGGCTCAGGATCAGGGTAGGCAGAGGTCAATAATCCAGAAGGGGCAGGCAGTGGACAGGTCAAGGCAGGCAGAGGTCAGTAAACCAGAGGTGGGGCAACGGTACCGGACGGCAGGCAGGCTCAGGGTCAGGGTCAGGGTAGGCAGAGGTCAATAATCCAGAAGGGGCAGGCAATAGACAGGTCAAGGCAGGCAGGGGTCAGTAAACCAGAGGTGGGGCAACGGTACTGGACGGCAGGCAGGCTCAGGGTCAGGGTAGGCAGAGGTCAATAATCCAGAAGGGGCAGGCAATAGACAGGTCAAGACAGGCAGGGGTCAGTTAACCAGAGGTGGGGCAACGGTACCGGACGGCAGGCAGGCAGGCTCAGGGTAGGCAGAGGTCAATAATCCAGAAGGGGCAGGCAATAGACAGGTCAAGGCAGGCAGGGGTCAGTTAACCAGAGGTGGGGCAACGGTACCGGACGGCAGACAGGCAGGCTCAGGGTCAGGGTAGGCAGAGGTCAATAATCCAGAAGGGGCAGGCAATAAACAGGTCAAGACAGGCAGGGGTCAGTTAACCAGAGGTGGGGCAACGGTACCGGACGGCAGGCAGGCAGGCTCAGGGTAGGCAGAGGTCAATAATCCAGAAGGGGCAGGCAATAGACAGGTCAAGGCAGGCAGGGGTCAGTTAACCAGAGGTGGGGCAACGGTACCGGACGGCAGGCAGGCTCAGGGTCAGGGTCAGGGTAGGCAGAGGTCAATAATCCAGAAGGGGCAGGCAATAGACAGGTCAAGGCAGGCAGGGGTCAGTAAACCAGAGGTGGGGCAACGGTACCGGACGGCAGGAAGGCAGGCTCAGGATCAGGGTAGGCAGAGGTCAATAATCCAGAAGGGGCAGGCAGTAGACAGGTCAAGGCAGGCAGAGGTCAGTAAACCAGAGGTGGGGCAACGGTACCGGACGGCAGGCAGGCTCAGGGTCAGGGTCAGGGTAGGCAGAGGTCAATAATCCAGAAGGGGCAGGCAATAGACAGGTCAAGGCAGGCAGGGGTCAGTAAACCAGAGGTGGGGCAACGGTACCGGACGGCAGGCAGGCAGGCTCAGGGTCAGGGTAGGCAGAGGTCAATAATCCAGAAGGGGCAGGCAATAGACAGGTCAAGACAGGCAGGGGTCAGTTAACCAGAGGTGGGGCAACGGTACCGGACGGCAGGCAGGCAGGCTCAGGGTAGGCAGAGGTCAATAATCCAGAAGGGGCATGCAATAGACAGGTCAAGGCAGGCAGGGGTCAGTTAACCAGAGGTGGGGCAACGGTACTGGACGGCAGGCAGGCTCAGGGTCAGGCAGAGTGGTCAAGGAGTCAGGACAGGCAAGGGTCAAAACCAGGAGGGCGAGAAAAAGAGAGAAAAGAAATGCTGGTTGACTTGACAAACAAGACTGGCAACAGACAAGCAGAGAACACAGGTATAAATACACAGTGGATAATGGGGAAGATGGGCGACACCTGGAGGGTTGTGGAGACAATCACAAAGACAGGTGAAACAGATCAGGGTGTGACAAAATCATTGATAAAACTGCAAATAACAGGCAGCTTGCAGTCTCCAATCATCTAGCCAAAACAGAAAGGGGCTGTTTTTTGTTCTACCTTATGTTATTTTTAGTATTACATTGTTATTGATGACTGCATTGTTGGGTTTAGAGCTTGCAAGAAAGGCATTTCACTGTACATTAAAACTTGAAACTTGAAAACGTGAGAATGATGCTGAACGCTGGACACTGTACACATGACGTAATTTCATGTCCTCCTATGACTTCCCAAATATAATTACGACATAACTTCTAATTTCACCCTGTCCGTTGCTGAAGTCCAGCGCCACCCGTATAAACAATACAAACGCTGAACATGATTTTAAATGTGTGTTGACTGTGGATCTGACTTGAAATAGCAGAGCAGAACAAAGGCTCATTAAAAATAAATCAAGGGGATATCTGCCTTCGTGTTTTCCCCCTTGTTCAGAGATTCTCATTGTGGCTCAATGATGGCAGAGGACATTAACATTACTCCCAATAATGTGTTTCATTAAAGCTGCACTTATTACAGCAACCATTCCAAAACGGTAAGAACCATAGTGACCAATTCCAGCGTCAAATTACTGCTTGGTTATCCGCTACTATTCTTTCTGAACAAACCTAAAAGTCATTCGTCTACATTGGGCAAAACAGATAAAACATCGGAACGAAGACACACATTTCATTCCCATCAAGATAGAACACAAAAGTGAAAAATGAGAGAGAAAATATGATTCCTTCATTGTTTCTGTCAAGCGTGTACAACTGTTATGGACTGGTATAACAGCCTGCCAAAACATGGGGAGACGAAAAGGGCATTATTGTCAGTGTAATCTGGAGTGAGACAGTAGGCAGCTCTACGAAAAAAACTTTCTCTGATAACCATGAGAGAGGGAGGGAGCCAAAGAGAGACTGAGATATACAGACAGAGAGAGAGAGAAACGGACAGACAAAGACAGGGAGATATTCAAATCTAGGCAAACCTTGGCAGTCTATACAATGATGATGAGCTCTACACTTGCCCCAACTAATCTTTAGCTGTACCACAAAACACTTGTGTTTACAAACATTACAATTCATAGGATTCTGGAATTGACCATCAAATTTAACAACAAAGAGCTTTGTCTACTGGGATGTCACTGGTACACCACCATTGGTCAAAAACTGTTACACATTGAGTTCTAATTGGCTCAGACAACTCAGCTCAAACTAGTTATCGTCAAACAGTTCTCAGGCTGAGAAGACTTGCCAACCTCTACAGCCATTAGAATGAATACTCTAAGGTGAAGACAGTAACCACTAATCGTACATAAGACTAAAGCTATGTCCTACAAGGAACCATAATCCCTAAAGTGTGCTACTTTTGAGTAGTGCACTATTTATATATAAAAAAAAAATCCACCTTTATTTAACCGGGTAGGCCAATTGAGAACAAGTTCTCATGCAACCTGACCAAGACAAGGCAAAGCAGAGAAACGAAAAACAACAACACAGAGTTACACATGGGATAAACAAACATACAGTCAATAACACAATAAAAAATGCTGTATACAGTGTGTGCAAATGCAGTAAGGAGGAAAGGCAATGTATAGGCCATAGTGGCGAGGTAATTACAATATAGCAATTAACAATGGAGTGATAGACGTGCAGATGAGGATGTGCAAGTAGAAATACTGGTGTGCAAAAGAGCAGAAAAACAAAACCAAATATGGGGATGAGGTAGGAAGTTGGTTGGATGGGCTATTGACAGATGGGCTGTGTACAGCTGCAGCGATCGGTAAACTGCTCTGACAGCTCATGCTTAAAGTTAGTGAGGGATATATAAGTCTCCAACTTCAGTGATTTTTGCAATTCGTTCCAGTCATTGGCAGCAGAGAACTGGAAGGAAATGCGCCCAAAGGAGGTGTTGGCTTTGGGGATGGCCAGTGAAATATACCTGCTGGAGTGTGTACTACGGATGGGTGTTGCTATGGTGTCCAGTGAGCTGAGATAAGGCGGAGCTTTACCTATTAAAGAGTTATAGATGACCTGGAGCCAGTGGGTTTGGCGACGAATATGTGGCGAGGACCAGCCACTATGTAGGGAATGGGGTGCCATTTGGGGCACACGATTTGGGACACTAGCATAAATTAGAAGATTGATAGTATGTTGAGTGTTTACAGTCCTCTGTCCTTGTGCAGGATGTTCAGAGGAGCTAGTGCAGATCATTTTACAGGATATAGATACTTAAACCCTTCACACAAACACACATAGGCAACACCCCAACCACCCGAAGAAGCCCTTGTACTGTATGTTCCCCATCGTGTGATTCTCAGCTTAAAGTGTTGGGGGATTTTCTCTGTGCTTGACATCCATATGCTGTTATTGTGCTTAGTCAGTGATTTTACACATTTAGATATGTATTTTAAATGGGAGAGATTGACACCGGGAATTGATCCCAAATGTGTCTAAATTGTTTGCAGTGGCTAGTTTAACAAAACCAAATTGTGGATTGTAGTCACTCATTGTTCATTGACAGCTTTCAATGTAAAGAAACAAATGTGTAAATGTGTAAAATCACTCAACTATCCCTTTAACCTCTATCTTCAGTGAAGGAGCTGGGTCATCCTCTCAACGTATTATCTCCAAACAGATACACAATGCATTCCTCTTCACTTTGTAGAAAACAATCCAATCGGGGAGGCAGGTAGCCGAGTGGGTGGTGCGTTGGGCCAGTAACCGAAAGGTTGCTGGACAAGGTAAAAATCTGTCATTCTGCCCCTGAACAAGGCAGTTAACCCACTGTTCCTAGGCCGTCATTGTAAATAAGAATTTGTTCATAACTGACTTGCCTGGTTAAATGACGGTTAAATAAAAATAAACGTCATAAAATAGAGTGATAGATAACGTACTGAAGTGTTGACAGTCAGTATCCGATGCATGGCTGAACCGAAGTCATCAGCAAAGAGCACTGACAAGTCGATGTGATTCAAAGCAACAAGCCGCACCGTTGATGATATACTGTAAGCCGGGACCAAATGAGAAACAGAGGTTCCTCATTAGGCTGGAAAATGTTAACATTTGACCTCATTTCATGGCCTGCCTCCCAAATGGCACCCTATTCCCTTCATAGTTCACTAACAGGTAGTATACTATAGGGAATATAGGGTGCCATTTGGGATGCAGCCATGGGTTCTTGGAATACTTCATAATCAGATACTTCTCTCTCTCCCTGGATGATTGGACTCTGTCGTGGGTTATTGTCTCTGGAACGTGATGAAAGTAATGAGCCTGACGTACATCATTAGAACATATTTTCCGAGGAGTCACCTCCTTTGTTATTCCAAGACGAAAGGCTACAACTGGGCCATTTTTTATTTTCTAAACATTTATTTTTAAATGTAAAATTGCACACATTTCGGAGAGTCAGCAAGTTTGTTTTTTACAAAGGGCCGCTTCTCTAAACATCAGTTGATTAGAGAGGGTGGCGATATTAATTACATTTGGGTTTTTTTGCAGCATAGAATTTTTCTCAAGTTACGGAATGGACAACATCAAAAGCCTTTCGCTACAATGGCCTGTATTTTTTTGTCTTCTCATGAAAAAGGAACACAGAGGGAGGTTGGTAGAGGGAGAAAAGTCAACTGGTAGCAAAACAATAATGCGGCCCTGTTAGACATGACAGCCCAAAGGACTGTTTTCAAGGGCAACGCTATTTCCAAAGTACTAGTATGCACTTGACTGTGTTTTATACTGTTTTTGGAGACGAAGAAGATCCGAAAAGGCTCTTGTTTGTTTAGTCATGAATGACACGGTGAGCCCAATTTAAAAGCTATTCGTGCGTCATGATGCAATGTTGATTTATTCAACCCGTCTCTCCCAGGCTGCTCCCCACGGTCGATGACAACATGGGGTGGAACAGTAGACTATTTACTGTCGATGTCATTTCGCAAACTAAAACAAAACTGAAGTCACGGATGAAAGTGGGTTTTGGAGATTATTAATTCATGTTCTCAGTTGCGAGACATTTAAATTTAGCATTCTTATTTTGGTCATTCTGCCTTACCTGTAAACACGACATTTAAATAGCATGTCCCCAGGCAAGGGGCTGTTTAAACTGCTTAGCTCATGCACAAATATAACTCTTGATTAAGCATCCCAACCTCATGATGAAAATGTGTTTGGTTTGACGGAAAAGGAACACCAGACCTCAGTTGTTTTTCATATCAGTGATGTAAGTAATTATTGCGAACTGCTTCACGGTTCTAAACTTTTTGGAGTATTGTTTGATTTTTTAAACTTGAATGCTACCGGTGTGGTTGGTCCTGTATTCCCACAGTGGTACACCAAACTAACCAGACATCTATCTCAACTAATTGGAATATCTAGTGATGGTATTGCAGTTCACTGTCTGCTATTGACCAAAACTGAATTAGGATCTTAGCTGGGGATAAAATACCCTTACAAAAAAAACACAATTTGTGAAGTGTTCCAAAAACACATGTTTTCATGTGATCACGTGATCTTATGTTAAGTTAATGTGATAACATGTAAAGAAACATGTGATAACATGACATGTGAAGTGTTCCAAAAGCCCGTTTTCACATGATTTCACTTGAAATTTCATGTGAGATCATGTGGTTTTCTTTAAGGGTACATTGAGGGCTTCCGATGAAATTCATTTTGAGGCCTTGTGCCTATACGCTTGAAAAATCGGAGGGATGTGTGTATGTGTGATAGACGCACTGCAGGCACTACCGACAACCTCCTCCCAACCCTTCCCCCACTCTTCTTTATTGCCTGCCGGATGAATGTGTGTGTGTTCAGTGTGTGAATGTGCTTGTGTGTTAACTCACTGCCGGATGGCTGTAGTAAATCTGCAGGCACTCTAGATCAAGCTTTGGAGGGGGACCCATAACTATCCCATAAGTGTTTGTTTATCAAGCAGCTAAATGAAGCACCCTCCCTGATAACATTGCTGAGATTCCTAACAAATTTTCACCTTACATGTTACTCCCCACACCTCTTTATCAATGAATCCTTCATACTACTATAGGCTAGTGTGTGGCTCTTCACTGCATTGCGATAGTCAAATGTGATGATGTCTTGGACACACCCAAGGAAAGCAGTCTATTCTAAATGTAATTTAGTGTTACATCTTATGCCTCTAATTACAGTAGGTAAACCACAAATATTTAAATATTTACTTTTGAAGATATATGTATCTAGTTTAAGATTAAATCTGGAAAAGACAGACAATCAGAATGTGAAATGAAAGGTTTTGAAATTGGCAAGACGACCCAAGATGTGTTTTCTAGCTACAAAACGTACACTTTGTTTTTGTAATGTGACATACAGTACCTGTAGAATGACAAAGTCAGATCTGTAATATGACAAGTACTCCATAGGAATGATGATGTGCAACAGCTTGTGTTAAGATGACTGATGATTGTCACACACACGCACACGCACACACGCACACACACACGCACGCACGCACGCACGCACGCACGCACACACACACACACACACACACACACACACACACACACACACACACACACACACACACACACACACACACACACACACACACACACACACACACACACAGATGCAGGATCTTAATTTGATCACCCTGTTGCAGGATAAGTTCTCAATGAAGGAAATGTAAAACATGTAGTGTATTTCAGGTTTGAAATGTCCACTTAGAAATTTCAATCTTGATTTTCCAGTATGAAAAATGTATCAACACCTACAAAAAAGTCCATTCCTTACACAGTCTTTTTAAAGTTACCCTGGCACTAATATCAGAACCTTTTTCCTTTTTCAAAACTCTAGACACAAAACTCAAAACGGTCATCACTTGTAACACAGGCTGTCCAATGTTCAAAACATTGCATTGTGCTGTCAAATCTTTAAAGAAACCTTGCATTTGCAGTATCATTGGTTCAGATAACTAATTTATCATGAAATACCAAGGGAACATTAATTTAGATCACCCACACACAAGATACCGATAGTGTCACTGTGTAGTTGTTCGTACAATCATTAAATATTGTAGTACAAAATATGTGATACATGTTTCATTATGGTACTACACGTAAATACATCACTGTAAAATGACTAGTAGAGTGAATACTACAGACACAGTGGAATCATTTAACAAAATCTGAAATGTATTGATGAAATACAATAAAAATCACAACATAGGTTTCTTTGAATCAAAGCAAAAATAATTGGCTACAAAAAAGAAAACTATAGTAAAACGTCAACTGCTGTGTTCATCACCTGGCTTACTGTAAAAAGCAAAACAAAGGACAGTGTTCATCACCTGGCTTACTGTAAAAAGCAAAACAAAGGACAGTGTTCATCCCCTGGCTTACTGTAAAAAGCAAAACAAAGGACAGTGTTCATCACCTGGCTTACTGTAAAATGCAAAACAAAGGACAGTGTTCATCACCTGGCTTACTGTAAAAAGCAAAACACAGGACAGTGTTCATCACCTGGCTTACTGTAAAAAGCAAAACAAAGGATTGATTACTGTACTTCTATATTTCTATCAACCCTGTCTTGTGGATTTGGCCACAGGTTCTCATCCACATGACAAATGGATGTTTTCATTAGCCAAACATCTTGGGAAGAAGTTTCGGTCATGGCGAATCCAGGCCTGACACTGGTCTGCTGTGATGTCATTGCATGCGTCATCCATGGGCTGGAAAAGGATGGCTTGTTCGTGCTGGCACCTATCATATACCTTCACCTCCATGTGGAGACAAATTCTTCAATCGGGTTAAGGAACGGAGAGTATGGGGGTAAGTACAAGGTGGTAAATTGTGGATGGGCCTGAAACCAGGCTTGCACCACTTGAGCATGGTAAAAGCTGACATTATCCCACACAATGACATAAGTCACGCCATCAGCTCTGCAGACCTGATTTAGCTCATAAAGGAAGGTTACAAGGAGAGCTGCATTATATGATCCAATACAAGGTCTGCGTCCCACCACACCATCTTCCGATATAGCTGCAAACATGGTGATGTTGGACCCACGTTATCCAGGTACTTGGATGGTTGCCTGCTGGCCAATGAAATTCCGACCTCCCCTCCTTGTCTTGGCCAGGTTGAAGCCTGCCTGAATTTGTGATGGTTTTCGTCAGCATCCAGCTCTATCACCCTCTAAAAAGACATTTTGGAAAGAGAATTACTAATTACAATGATGTAGAGTTTTGGGGGAATTTTTCACAACAGACAATCTCGAAACTGAACATACCTGAACATACTCAGTCCTCAGTTGCTTCACTCTGTCTGCTTTTCTTTCAAAAGGCACACAGTATAGCTGTTTTAGAGACACCTGGTGCCTTTTCAGCAAGTGTGCAATAGTCGGCAAACGTGGCTTCCAAATTGTTGAACGTGTTGTCATTGTCCAAGACGTGCTGCCAAATTTATGTAAGGAGAATATATTTCTGTCCCGAACCAAATTCACCACAGCCTGCTCTTGTTGGTCAGTCAGCATTTTGTCTCTGCCTCCGCTATTTGGCCAAGTCTCAATTCTGCAGGGGAAATTACAGTAAGAACACATTTACTCACATTACCTACTCTGTGGTACACATTGGCATGCAGTATACAGTCATTTGACAATTGAGAGTAGCTCAACCTCTCTAGGCTAGGGGGCGGTATTTTCATGTCCGGATGAAAAGCGTGCCCAAAGTAAACTGCCTGCTACTCAGGCCCAGAAGCTATGCATAGTATTAGAATTGGATAGAAAACACTCTGAAGTTTCTAAAACTGTTTGAATGATGTCTGTGAGTATAACAGAACTTATTTGGCAGTCAAAACCCAGAGGATAAACCATCCAGGATTTCTTTTTAGGTCACTCTCTTTTCAATGAGTTTTCTATGGAGATCTAGATTTCTAAGGCACTTGCTTGCAGTTCCTATCGCTTCCACTGGATGTCAACAGTCTTTAGAAATTTGTTGATGTTTGTCCTTTGTGTAATGAAATAGGGCTGTTCAGAACGAGGCTTGAGTCTAGTGTACTGTTTGTTAGAGGCAAGTGACCTGAAAGCACGCTCCACTTTGTTTTTGTCCAGTATTGAACGCAATTTATCCCATCTTAAATTGTATCAATTATTTACGTAAAAAAATACCTAAAGTTGTATTAGGAATGTTGTTTGAAATATTTAGACAAAGATTACAGGTACCTTATTAGATATTGTGTAGTCATGTTGGAACCGGTGTTTTTCTGGATCAAAAGTGCCAAATAAATGGACATTTTGGAGATATAACGACGGAATTAATAAAAAAAGACCATTTGTGATGTTTATGGGACATATTGGAGTGCCAACAGAAGAAGCTCTTCAAAGGTAAGGCATGAATTATATCGTTATTTCTGAGTTTTGAGTCGAGCCTGGCGGGATGAAATATGATTGTCTGTGTTTGTTTGATGGGGTGCTGTCCTCAGATAATCGCATTGTTTGCTATTCGCCGTAAGACCTTTTTTAAATCTGACACCATGGCTGGATTAACAAGAAGCTTTAATTTGACATATTGTATGTGTATTTTCAAGAATGGTAAATATTTACAATTCTGTAGTTTGAATTTGGCGCCCTGCATTTTCACTGGATGTTTGTCAGGTGGGACGTTAGCGTCCCATCTAGCCTAGAGAGGTTAAAACGGGAATGTTTTTCATCCAAAAATTTTAATAGCGCCCCCTAATGCATAACAAGAACCTCTTTCAGCAAACCTTTCTAATCCACTTTGCTGTTTACTTTAGATGCCATGCCTAATGACCACTACAAAGTAGTGCCACGAACAACTCATCTTCTAACAGTCTTTTCAATGTGACACAGGACCAATTATTATACAGGTTTATAAGTTGTGAACTTACAGTAGAAGTCTACATACAGATGCAGGTCCCCTCCATAAGTTGCTGTAACATTCTTTATGTCACTGACAAGTTGTATTTACACTGAAAAGAGTGAAAAGAGAGAGGGGAGGCATGTAATCAATAATGACACACTATCTATAGTATTTTGTTTTGTCTGTAATACTTGTCAATAGAACAATGATGGGTTCAATGCCCTCTTGTCCAGTTATTTTAGACATCAGGAAGGTATTTGTGAGTTTGTTTACTTGCTGCTTAAGGCACTGAAGGCTGAGTGTGGCATTCCAGTTGTTGTTGGTTAGCTAGCTAGCTACTTCACCCAACATTGACAGTAAGGAGTTCTCGTGACAATACAATTTGAAAACACTTCTCAGAAGTCAGAACACTATCTATCTATCTATCTATCTATCTATCTATCTATCTATCTATCTATCTATCTATCTATCTATCTATCTATCTATCTATCTATCTATCTATCTATACTGAACAAAAAAGAAGTGCAACATGCAACAATTTCAAAGATTTTTCTGAATTACAGTTCATATAAGGAAATCAGTCAAATAAAATGAATTAGGCCCTAGTCTATGGCTTCTTTTTTCTTACGGAGTTTATATAGTTTTCATAGTCATGAAATGATTTGTTCAGGAGCTATTGAAGATTAAACCCACCCACGTCAGGTTAGGAGAATGAGGTTATGGTTAGGAAAAGGGTTAGGCTTATGCTACAGTTGTCAACAATCGACTTGTCATGCAGCCCAATCAGCCACGCAAAATGGTCTTGGAAAAAACCCTGTCTGTCCTCAGTTACAACACTCACCACCGAGTTTCAAACAGCCTCTTGAAGCAACGTCAGCAAAATAACTGTTTGTCGGGAGCTTCATGAAATGTGTTTCCATGGCCAAGCAGCCACATACAAGCCTACGGTCACCATGTGCAATGCCAAGCATTGGCTGGAGTTGTGTAAAGCTCACTGCTATTGGACTCTGGAGGCAGTGGAAATCCGTACTCTGGAGTGATGAATCACGATTCCCATCTGGCAGTCAGACGGACTAATCTGGTTGTGGTGGATGCTAGGAGAACTCTACCTGCTCCAATGCATAGTGCCAACTGTAAAATTTGGTGCAGGAGGAATTATGGTCTGGGGCTGTTTTTCATGATTCGGGCTAGGCCCCTTAGGTCCAGTGAAGGGAAATCTTAAAGCTACAGCATACAATGACATTTCCTGTTTCCATTTTCCTTTCCTGTTTCAGCATGATAATGCCCTCATGCACAAATTGAGGTCCATGCAGAAATGGTTTGTCGAGATCGGTGTGGAAGAACTTAACTGGCCTGCACAGAGCCCCGACCTCAACCCCATTGAACACCTTTGGGAAGAATTGGAACACAGACTGCTAAACTAATCAACATAAACATCAGTGCTTGACCTCACTAATGCTCTTGTGGCTGAATGTAAGCAAGTGACTGCAGCAATGTTCCAACATCTAGTGGATAGCCTTCCCAGTAGAGTGGAGGTTGTTGTAGCGTCAAAGGAGAGGACAACTCCATATTAATGCACATGATTTTGGAATGAGATATTCGACGAGCAGGTGTCCACATACTTTTGGTCACGTAGTATGGTGGCCTTAGAGTAGGTGCATTTCTTTTGGCTAAATTGAATTATCTGAGAGAGAGCTGAATCAACTGATTCATGTCACATTTGATGTGGCCACAGATTGGTGCTTGATTAAAAACAACAACAAAAAACACTACACAACACAACACATACATGGATATGCTCACACACACACACACACACACACACACACACACACACACACACACACACACACACACACACACACACACACACACACACACACACACACACACACACACACACACACACACACACACACACACACACACACACACAGGAACACACACACACACGCACGCACGCACGCATGCGCACACGCACGCACCACCTGGGCTTACAGCACGGCTGCATCCTCCCAAATCAACGACTTGTTGCCTAGTCCTAGTGTGTGAGCGAGAGAGGAACATCACAAGAATAGAGGGGAGAAATATTTATTCTTGCAAACATTGGTTGCTTTAAAGTCAAGTAATGAAAATGAGTGTGTGGGTGTTGTGTTTGTGCGTGATGTGTGCGTTGCTTGTCTATGTGTGTGTTGTGTGTGTTGGGGGGGTATATTTGAAACACGGATTTAAGGCAAGTCGGTGGGAGCAAGAGAAAGAAGGTATGTTTTAAAGCACCTGGTGATTTAGCACTGCATCATCAGCACACTGTCGGCTGGAGATAGAGGGGAGAGAACTACGGCAGAAGGGAGAGATAGAGGTAAAGAGAGAGAGTGAGGATAGATGGAGAGATGAAACCTGAGAAGAGAGAGTGAGAAGGGGGGAGAAATTAGAAGAGAGAGGGGGAGACATACATTTAGAGTGTGATAGGGAGGAGGACAATTGAAAGAAGAACAGAACAAGAGATTGGGGGGAGGGCAGAGAGAGAGAGAGAGAGAGAGAGAGAGAGAGAGAGGAAGGAGAGATGATGCAGTGATATCTACTCTGGGAGACACAGGCACAATCCTCTGGTGGAGTGGAGGTAAAGGCCAGGCAATTAATTTAGCTCTACTCACATACACTCCGGTCTTTAACGTTCCAGCAATCCAAAAGAAATAGGAGCTATCCTTCTGTCCCCCTCCTTTCCTACTCAGGCCAGAGACTGCGTCTGCATACCAAGTTGCATCCTATTCCCTATGGGCCCAGGTCAAAAGAAGTGCACTGAATAGTGAATAGTGTTCCATTTGGGACGTATGCTGAATGTGCATTAAGGGAAGAATCACTGCAGCATTACAATAATGTATCATTATTAAAGGAAACACAGAGGCAGCATGATTTCAAGGACTTCATTTCCTATGACACAGCTCAATGGGATGGTAAACAATACCTCCCAAAGCAAACAATGTGGTGTTGCTGTTCTAACGAGGATTAAGTTAGTAAATCAGAAACAAGATTTGCACTAATTAACGTTCTGAACGGATTCAATTACAAACACACTTAGGTATGCAACCCAATGAATGGCCGGCCTTCATTGGAGCTTATGGTTTTGGGGGAAAACTCATTAGCGTTATTTGAACAAGGTCCAGTGGTGCGTTTTTTTTTAGCGTTTTCTCAACGTTGTCGAAAGCTGGGATCAAGCTTCCAAGCGGCAGTTTGGAAATTCATAGAGGAATACCGCAATGAGTGATGTGTGCATCAATCACTCTGCACACGTGTCATCATTTTAAGTGGGTTATTTAAATGAATTAAATACTGCCTTGGCATGGACTTCCGGAAACATTAAATTTGCAAATTATGTTGGGTTATGGCGCCCAATACTAATCCTCATTCATAACCCATATCTGGCCCCCAAAATAGGCAACATACACACTCCACTTCTCATGCTTGGACATCATGTGGGCCGACTGCTGAATTCATGAATGGCGATGCGCCAAACCTCCTACATGGTCTATGATGACAATCATTTGAACATTTCATGGATGGAAATGTCAGCTGTCGAATAGCTTTTTTTTTTAAGTAGTCTTTGAACCTGTGACCTTAGAATTGGTGTCGCTCTCTGGTTCAGCCTGGCGGTGTGGATTATTTATTTGGTCTTTGAGCAACAAAAAAAGTAAGCCAAAGCGGAGGCGTGACAAACAAGATTCAGAAGTGCGCTGCTGCCCTCTTCTTTCCAAGATGCAGCAATTATGCTAATATGCTCAGCCATCTGAATATTACTCAAAGCCTGAAATAAAACCTTTCATTTCCCAGTGAAATATGGATGCTAATTTCATTACTCTCACAACAACAGCCTTTGCACAAATTATGTTGGATACAATGCATCAAGATTTATTTGAAATTCTATGAGGAACGTTATTGAGTAGTGTGATGAGGATGCAACATCAGTGGAGGATTAAAAAGATGAACAGATAACACATTCGGGATTGAATCCTTCATTTCAACTCTTCTACTTGTCGTCCATCAAAGCGGTATAAACCTGACCAGATGTAAACATACTTTCCGACACATTTTTGAAAGAAACATAGTTTGAAGTTTTCAAAAGAGCTGGAAAAATGAAGGGCATATGAAGATATGTAATGTACCTTTTCAAATTTAGCACAAATAAAGTCTTGCGATTAAACCATGTAAATGTCATTTCTATGGTGTCCATATTAGGACAGTCTCAGTCTCAGCAGGAACATTGTCTGACCCTGTTCAAGATCAATAATTAAATTAAACAGAATCTCACAATGAATATGTGCTACTCACAACAATTAACTACGCTGTTATGGAAGAATTATCTCTTGCTTGCAAGTCCTCTGACACTATTTGAGTGATTAGTGTCCCATTGTGCAGTGGATCAAAGAGACCGGCTAAAGAGGACAACAACACGTGGCAAATCTTTGACCCAGATTTGCTGTAAAAGTAAGTCTATGCTAAACAAACTGATTTCAAATCAAATAACATTTTATTGGTCACATGCAGATGTTATTGCGAGAGTAGCAAAATGCGTGTGCTTCTAGTTCTGACACTGCAGCAATATCTTACAGGTAATATCTAACAATTCCACAACAAATACCTAATACACACAAATCTAGGTAAGGAATGGAAGAAGAATTTATAAATATATGGATGAGCAATGTCAGAGCGGCATAGGCTAAGATGTAATAGAGAGTATAGAATACAGTATACACATATGAGATGAGTAATGCAAGATATGTAAACATTATTAAAGTGACATTATTAAAGTGACTAGTGTTCCATTTCTTAATGTGGCCAATGATTTCAAGTCTGTATTATAGGCAGCAGCCTCTCTGTGCTAGTGATGGCTGTTTAACAGTCTGATGGCTTTGAGATAGAAGCTGTTTTTCAGTCTCTCGGTCCCCAGCTTTGATGCACCTGTACTAACCTCGCCTTCTGGATCATAACAGGGTGAACAGGCAATGGCTCAGCTGGTTGTTGTCCTTTGGCCTTCCTGTGACATCGGGTGCTGTAGGTGTCCAGGAGGGCAGGTAGTTTACGCCCGGTGATGCGTTGTGCAGACCTCACCACCCTCTGGAGAGCACTGTGGTTGTGGGTGGTGCAGTTGCCATACCAGGCGGTGATACAGCCCGACAGGATGCTCTCAATTGTGCATCTGTAAAGGTTTGTGAGGGTTTTAGGTGATAAGCCAAATATCTTCAGCCTCCTGAGGTTGAAGAGGCTCTGTTTCGCCTTCTTCACCACACTGTCTGAGTGGCCCATTTCAGTTTGTACGCAGAGGAACTTACAATTTTTCACCTTCTCCACTGCGGTCCCGTCGAAGTGGATGGGGGAGTGCGCCCTCTGCTGTTTCCTGAAGTCCACGATCATCTTGTTCGTTTTGTTGATGTTGAGTAAGAGGTTATTTTCCTGACACCACACTACGAGAGCCCTCACCTCCTCCCTGTAGGCTGTCTCCTCTTTGTTGGTAATCTAGCCTACTACATTTAACATTTACATTTAAGTCATTTAGCAGACGCTCTTATCCAGAGCGACTTACAAATTGGTGAATTCACCTTCTGACATCAGTGGAACAGCCACTTTACAATAGTGCATCTAAATCATTTAAGGGGGGGGTGAGAAGGATTGCTTTATCCTATCCTAGGTATTCCTTGAAGAGGTGGGGTTTCAGGTGTCTCCGGAAGGTGGTGATTGACTCCGCTGTCCTGGCGTCGTGAGGGAGTTTGTTCCACCATTGGGGGGCCAGAGCAGCGAACAGTTTTGACTGGGCTGAGCGGGAACTGTACTTCCTCAGTGGTAGGGAGGCGAGCAGGCCAGAGGTGGATGAACGCAGTGCCCTTGTTTGGGTGTAGGGCCTGATCAGAGCCTGGAGGTACTGCGGTGCCGTTCCCCTCACAGCTCCGTAGGCAAGCACCATGGTCTTGTAGCGGATGCGAGCTTCAACTGGAAGCCAGTGGAGAGAGCGGAGGAGCGGGGTGACGTGAGAGAACTTGGGAAGGTTGAACACCAGACGGGCTGCGGCGTTCTGGATGAGTTGTAGGGGTTTAATGGCACAGGCAGGGAGCCCAGCCAACAGCCAGTTGCAGTAATCTAGACGGGAGATGACAAGTGCCTGGATTAGGACCTGCGCCGCTTCCTGTGTGAGGCAGGGGTGTACTCTGCGGATGTTGTAGAGCATGAACCTACAGGAACGGGCCACCGCCTTGATGTTAGTTGAGAACGACAGGGTGTTGTCCAGGATCACGCCAAGGTTCTTAGCGCTCTGGGAGGAGGAAACAATGGAGTTGTCAACCGTGATGGCGAGATCATGGAACGGGCAGTCCTTCCCGGGAGGAAGAGCAGCTCCGTCTTGCCGAGGTTCAGCTTGAGGTGGTGATCCGTCATCCACACTGATATGTCTGCCAGACATGCAGAGATGCGATTCGCCACCTGGTCATCAGAAGGGGGAAAGGAGAAGATTAATTGTGTGTCGTCTGCATAGCAATGATAGGAGAGACCATGTGAGGTTATGACAGAGCCAAGTGACTTGGTGTATAGCGAGAATAGGAGAGGGCCTAGAACAGAGCCCTGGGGGACACCAGTGGTGCGAGCGCGTGGCGAGGAGACAGATTCTCGCCACGCCACCTGGTAGGAGCGACCTGTCAGGTAGGACGCAATCCAAGCGTGGGCCGCACCGGAGATGCCCAACTCGGAGAGGGTGGAGAGGAGGATCTGATGGTTCACAGTGTCGAAGGCAGCCGATAGGTCTAGAAGGATGAGAGCAGAGGAGAGAGAGTTAGCTTTAGCAGTGCGGAGCGCCTCCGTGATACAGAGAAGAGCAGTCTCAGTTGAATGACTAGTCTTGAAACCTGACTGATTTGGATCAAGAAGGTCATTCTGAGAGAGATAGCGGGAGAGCTGGCCAAGGACGGCACGTTCAAGAGTTTTGGAGAGAAAAGAAAGAAGGGATACTGGTCTGTAGTTGTTGACATCGGAGGGATCGAGTGTAGGTTTTTTCAGAAGGGGTGCAACTCTCGCTCTCTTGAAGACGGAAGGGACGTAGCCAGCGGTCAGGGATGAGTTGATGAGCGAGGTGAGGTAAGGGAGAAGGTCTCCGGAAATGGTCTGGAGAAGAGAGGAGGGGATAGGGTCAAGCGGGCAGGTTGTTGGGCGGCCGGCCGTCACAAGAAGCGAGATTTCATCTGGAGAGAGAGGGGAGAAAGAGGTCAGAGCACAGGGTAGGGCAGTGTGAGCAGAACCAGCGGTGTCGTTTGACTTAGCAAATGAGGATCGGATGTCGTCGACCTTCTTTTCAAAATGGTTGACGAAGTCATCTGCAGAGAGGGAGGAGGGGGGAGGGGGAGGAGGATTCAGGAGGGAGGAGAAGGTGGCAAAGAGCTTCCTAGGGTTAGAGGCAGATGCTTGGAATTTAGAGTGGAAGAAAGTGGCTTTAGCAGCAGAGACAGAGGAGGAAAATGTAGAGAGGAGGGAGTGAAAGGATGCCAGGTCCGCAGGAGGCGAGTTTTCCTCCATTTCCGCTCGGCTGCCCGGAGCACTGTTCTGTGAGCTCGCAATGAGTCGTCGAGCCACGGAGCGGGAGGGGAGGACCGAGCCGGCCTGGAGGATAGGGGACATAGAGAGTCAAAGGATGCAGAAAGGGAAGAGAGGAGGGTTGAGGAGGCAGAATCAGGAGATAGGTTGGAGAAGGTATGAGCAGAGGGAAGAGATGATAGGATGGAAGAGGAGAGAGTAGCGGGGGAGAGAGAGCGAAGGTTGGGACGGCGCGATACCATCCGAGTAGGGGCAGTGTGGGAAGTGTTGGATGAGAGCGAGAGGGAAAAGGATACAAGGTAGTGGTCGGAGACTTGGAGGGGAGTTGCAATGAGGTTAGTGGAAGAACAGCATCTAGTAAAGATGAGAGCGTATTGCCTGCCTTGTGAGTAGGGGGGGAAGGTGAGAGGGTGAGGTCAAAAGAGGAGAGGAGTGGAAAGAAGGAGGCAGAGAGGAATGAGTCAAAGGTAGACGTGGGGAGGTTAAAGTCGCCCAGGACTGTGAGAGGTGAGCCGTCCTCAGGAAAGGAGCTTATCAAGGCATCAAGCTCATTGATGAACTCTCCGAGGGAACCTGGAGGGCGATAAATGATAAGGATGTTAAGCTTGAAAGGGCTGGTAACTGTGACAGCATGGAATTCAAAGGAGGCGATAGACAGATGGGTAAGGGGAGAAAGAGAGAATGACCACTTGGGAGAGATGAGGATCCCGGTGCCACCACCCCGCTGACCAGAAGCTCTCGGGGTGTGCGAGAACACGTGGGCGGGGACGAAGAGAGAGCAGTAGGAGTAGCAGTGTTGTCTGTGGTGATCCATGTTTCCGTCAGTGCCAAGAAGTCGAGGGACTGGAGGGAGGCATAGGCTGAGATGAACTCTGCCTTGTTGGCCGCAGATCGGCAGTTCCAGAGGCTACCGGTGACCTGGAACTCCACGTGGGTCGTGCGCGCTGGGACCACCAGATTAGGGTGGCCGCGGCCACGCGGTGTGGAGCGTTTGTATGGTCTGTGCAGAGAGGAGAGAACAGGGATAGATAGACACATAGTTGACAGGCTACAGAAGAGGCTACGCTAATGCAAAGGAGATTGGAATGACAAGTAGACTACACTTATCGAATGTTCAGAACGTTAAGCTTACGTAGCAAGAATCTTATTGACTAAAATGATTGAAATGATACAGTACTGCTGGAGTAGGCTAGCTGGCAGTGGCTACGTTGTTGACACTACACTAATCAAGTCGTTCCGTCGAGTGTAATAGTTTCTACAGTGCTGCTATTCGGGGGCTAGCTGGCTAGCTAGCAGTGTTGATTACGTAACGTTACGTTAAAAGAACGACAATAGCTGGCTAGCTAACCAAGAAAATCGCTCCAGACTACACAATTGTCTTAGATACAAAGACGGCTATGTAGCTAGCTAGCTACGATCAAACAAATCAAACCGTTGTACTGTAATGAAGTGAAATTAAAATGTGATACTACCTGTGGAGCGAGGCGGAATGTTGACCGGGTTGTTGAAGTTCAGTTCGGAAGACGTTGGCTAAATTAAGATAATCACTCTAAGTCTACACACTCTAAACTACACAATTACCTTGGATACGAAGACAGCAAAGACAACTATGTAGCTAGCTAACACTACACTAATCGAGTCGTTGAGTGTAATAGTTTCTACAGTGCTAGTGGACGTTAGCTAGCTGCTGTGCTAGTGGACGTTAGCTAGCTGCTGGGCAGAAAGCAGTGTAGACTACGTTAGGACGACGAAATACGATAATTACGCAATTATCTTTGATACTACTGTTGTGTCATCTGCAAACATGATGATTGAGTTGGAGGCATGCATGGCCAAGCAGTTATGGGTGAACAGGGAGTACAGCAGGGGGCTGAACATGCACCCTTGTTTGCAGTATGTTGGTTATTAATGCATTGTCGGAACTAGAAGCACAAGCATTTCGCTACACTCGCATTAACATCTGCTAACCATGTGTATGTGACAAATAAAATTTGATTTGATTTGATTGGCCCCAGTGTTGAGGATTAGTGAAGTGGAGATGTTGTTATCTACCCTCACCACCTGGGGGCGGCCCGTCAGGAAGTCCAGGACCCAATTGCACAGGGAGGGGTTGAGACCCATAGCCTCAAGCTTATTGATGAACTCTGGAGGGTACTATAATGTTGAATGCTGAGCTATAGTCAATGAACAGCATTCTTACATACAGTGGGGAGAACAAGTATTTGAAACACTGCCAATTTTGCAGGTTTTCCAACCTACAAAGCATGTAGAGATCTGTAATTTGTTATCATAGGTACACTTCAACAGTGAGAGACGGAATCTAATACAAAAATCCAGAAAATGACATTGTATGATTTTTAAGTCACTCATTTGCATTTTATTGCATGACATAAGTATTTGATACATCAGAAAAGCAGAACTTAATATTTGGTACAGAAACCTTTGTTTGCAATTACAGAGATCATACGTTTCCTGTAGTTCTAGACCAGGTTTGCACACACTGCAGCAGGGATTTTGGCCCACTCCTCCATACAGACCGTCTCCAGATCCTTTAGGTTTCGGGGCTGTCGCTGGGCAATACGGACTTTCAGCTCCCTCCAAAGATTTTCTATTGGGCTCAGGTCTGGAGACTGGCTAGGCCCTCCAGGGCCTTGAGATGCTTCTTACGGAGCCACTCCGTAGTTGCCCTGTCTGTGTGTTTTAGGTCGTTGTCATGCCTTCTCACCAAGCTGCTTGCCTATTGTCCTGTAGCCCATCCCAGGCTTGTGCAGCTCTCTGGTCTTGGCCATTGTGGAGAGGTTGGAGTCTGTTTGATTGAGTGCGTGGACAGGTGTCTTTTACGCAGGTAACGAGTTCAAACAGCTGCAGTTAATACAGGTAATGAGTGGAGAACAGGAGGGCTTCTAAAAAAAAACTAACAGGTCTGTGAGAGCCGGAATTCTTACTGGTTGGTAGGTGATCAAATACTTATGTCATGCAATAAAATGCAAATGAATTACTTACAAATCATAGAATGTGATTTTCTGGATGTTTGTTTTAGATTCCGTCTCTCACAGTTGAAGTGTTCCTATGATAAAAATTACAGACGTAGGAAAACCTGCAAATCGGCAGTGTATCAAATACTTGTTCTCCCCACTGTAGGTATTCTTCTTATCCAGATGGGATAGGGCAGTGTGCAGTGTGATGGTGATTGCATCGTCTGTGGACCTATTGGGGCGGTAAGCAAATAGAAGTGGGTTTAGGGTAGCCTAGTGGTTAGAGTGTTGGGCCAGTAACTGAAAGGTTGCTGGAACGAATCCCTGAGCTGACAAGGTAAAAATCTGTCGTTCTGCTCAGTTTCCCCAGGAGGCCGTCATTCTAAATTTGTTCTTAACTGATTTGCCTAGTTAAATGAAGGTTAATATATGACAATGTTTGTCTATTGAGGTTTCATAAATGATGACGGAAGTGAGTGCTATGGGGAGATTGTTGTTCAGTTACCTTTGCATTCTTTGGTACAGGAACAATGATGGCCATATTGAAGCATGTGGGGACAGCAGACTGGGATAAGGAGAGATATAGGAGAGAATATGTCCGTAAACACACCAGCCAGCTGGTCTGTAAATGCTCTGAGGATGCGGCTTGTGTATGCGGTCTGTGCCGGCAGCCTTGCGAGGGTTAACACGTTTAAATGTCTTACTCAACAGAAGGAAAGCACACAGTTCTTGGTAGCGTTCTGCGTTGGTGGCACTGTATTATCCTCGAAGAGGGATAATAAGGTGTTTAGTTTGTCTGGAATCAAGACATCGGTGTCAGCAATGTGGCTCGTTTTCCTTTTGTTGTCTGTGATTGTCTGTAGACCTTGTCACATACAGTAGGGCAAAAAAGTATTACGTCAGACACCAATTGTGCAAGTTCTCCCACTTAAAAAGATGAGAGAGGCCTGTAAATGTCATCATAGGTACACTTCAACTATGACAGACAAAATGAGGGGGAAAAATCCAGAAAATCACATTGTAGGATTTTTAATGAATTTATTTGCAAATTATGGTGGAAAATAAGTATTTGGTAACCTACAAACAAGCAAGATTTCGGGCTCTCACAGACCTGTAACTTCTTCTTTAAGAGGCTCCTCTGTCCTCCACTTAATACCTGTATTAATGGCACCTGTTTGAACTTGTTATCAGTATAAAAGACACCTATCCACAACCTCAAACAGTCACACTCCAAACTCCACTATGGCCAAGACCAAAGAGCTGTCAAAGGACACCAGAAACAAATTTGTAGACCTGCACCAGGCTGGGAAGACTGAATCTGCAATGGTTTGAAGAAATCAACTGTGGGAAATGGAAGGAAATGGAAGACATACAAGACCACTGATAATCTCCCTCGATCTGGGGCTCTATGCAAGATCTCACAAAAATCCCAAAACCAAACGGGGGGACCTAGTGAATGACCTGCAGAGAGCTGGGACCAAAGTAACAAAGCCTACCATCAGTAACACTACGCCGCCAGGGACTCAAATCCTACAGTGCCAGACGTGTCCCCCTGCTTAAGCCAGTACATGTCCAGGCCTGTCTGAAGTTTGCTAGAGAGTATTTGGATGATACAGAAGAAGATTAGGAGAATGTCATATGGTCAGATGAAACCCAAATATAACTCAATTCGTCGTGTTTGGAGGACAAAGAATGCTGAGTTGCATCCAAAGAACACCATACCTACTGTGAAGCATGGGGGTGGAAACATCATGCTTTGGGGCTGTTTTTCTGCAAAGGGACTAGGACGACTGATCCGTGTAAAGGAAAGAATGGATGGGGCCATGTATCGTGGGATTTTGTGTGAAAACCTCCTTCCATCAGCAAGGGCATTGAAGATGAAACGTGGTTGGGTCTTTCAGCATGACAATGATCCCAAACACACCGCCCGGGCAACTCAGGAGTGGCTTCGTAAGAAGCATTTCAAGGTCCTGGAGTGGCCTAGCCAGTCTCCAGATCTCAACCCCATAGAAAATCTTTGCAGGGAGTTGAAAGTCTGTGTTGCCCAGCAACAGCCCCAAAACATCACTGCTCTAGAGGAGATCTGCATGGAGGAATGGGCCAAAATACCAGCAACAGTGTGTGAAAACCTTGCGGAGACTTACAGAAAACGTTTGACCTCTGTCATTGCCAACAAAGTGTATATAACAAAGTATTGAGATACACTTTTGTTATTGACCACATACTTATTTTCCACCATAATTTGCAAATACATTTTCTAATTTTGTCTGTCATAGTTGAAGTGTACCTATGATGAAAATTACAGGCCTCTCTCATATTTTAAAGTGGGAGAACTTGCACAATTGGTTGCTGACTAAATACTTTTTTGCCCCACTGTATGTCTCGTGTCTGAGCTGTTGATTTGCGACTCCACTTTGTCTCTATACTGACATTTTTCTTGTTTGATTGCCTTACGGAGGGAATGACTACTCCGTTTGTATTCTTCCATATTCCCAGTCACCTTGTCATTGTTAACTGCAGTACGCACTTTCAGTTTTGTGCAAATGCTGCCATCTATCCACGGTTTCTGGTTAGGGTAGGTTTTAATAGTCAAAGTGGGTACAACGTCAATCAAAAATACTTCCTTATAAACTCACTCACTTAATCCGCGTATACATCGATATTATTCTCTGAGGCTACCCGGAACATATCCCCGTCCGCGTGATCAAAACAATCTTGAGGATTCCGATTGGTCAGACAAACGTTGAATAGTCCTTAGCATGGGTACTTCCTGTTTGAGTTTCTGCCTATAGGAAGGGAGGAGCAAAATGGAGTCGTGGTCAAATATGTGTGAAAGAAAAGCGGGGGAGGGCCTTGTATGCATTGCGGAAGTTTGAGTAACAATGGTCCAATGTTTTTCCAGCGCGAGTGCTGCAGTCGATATGCTGATAGAATTTAGGTAGTTTCACACCCTGATGTTACAATCCCTGATGATCTCTGGAAAGCAACCCTTGCCCTGAGTAATATACTCGGACGCGGTGGGTGGTGTGCTCGCGTCTGAATTCTGAAGTCTGACTAGAAGACCGCTCTGACTCCCACTCCTTCTGCAGCGTTGTTTTGGGTCGGCCTCTGGAATCAGTTCAAATGCCCTGGGTGGTGTGCTTCGGATCTGCTTCGGGAAAGTCGTATTCCTGGTCGTAGTGCTGGTAAGTTGACGCCGCTCTGATATCCAATAGTTATTCCCGGCTGTATGTTATAACACTTGTATGTAATGTAATAAAGATGAAAAAATACTGCAAAGTTTCCTAAGGACTAGAAGTGGGGCAGCCCTCTCTGTTGTTGCCATTTTACATGATGTGTATTTTCGTTTTATAAAGCAAAGTGTATTTCGAGTAATCCAATCTGCTCTAAAGCCTGGCCTGGGGAGAATACACATCTTATTAATGTACATATGTCAAGCCTCCCGTCTTTTTCCATTCCACGGAATACGTCAAACACGAGCTCATACTTGATGTGTCCAGATCTCTATTTGTCACCACCGCCGTAAAGCTAGCCTCAAATTCAGGCCAAATGAATTAAATGAAGCATGTTGAAAGCCAATCTATCGGGAAGTGGGGAAAGTAGAATATACACACTATGTCTAAATAACAGAAGAAAACATGACCTTTAAGACATTGTCTTAAATCAGGATTGTTACGAATGATCTTGATCAAGTGTATTAAAATACATTTCATTATACGGCTGTAAAGTGCTTGGATTGGGCCGGTACCACACCGTTAGTGCCTTTAATTTTCTACAGCTTGAGTTCCGGGACCTCTTATACTATATTGGCTTAAAAATATGATGAGTACTGGCACCTAAATATGATGAGAACCAGCACCTAAAATGAGTACCGGCAGCTATTTCAGAACATTTCAAGCACTGGCTGTAGTAACCCAAGTAATCAGTGGTATACAGTAGCACTACTCTAAATAAACTTACAGTGCAGTATCATAATTGGTAAAATATGGGACTGCACTTTCTCCTCATTTGAAAGGTAATGGTGTGAATCAAAGCAAGTCTCAAGGGGTCCGTGTATTTCTCTCCCGAACAACTAAAATGTTCTAACTAAAGTGCCAAGTCATTGAATTGTATCCGTGATAAAGTTATTTCCCTTTGACAAAGTAAACACAGTTTATAACAAAGAGACAGCATTATTTTGTGCTTTATTAAACCAAGACATTATTAGTCAGAACAATAATGCAATAATGTCAGGCTCAATTGGAATGCATTCATTAGGCTCTAATCTATGGATTTCACATAACTGGGAATACGTTTCATCACAGATACTTTAAAAAAGCACATCAGAAAACCAGTCAGTATCAGGTGTGATTGCGACACATCTCCTTAGCATAGAGTTGATCAGGTTGTTGATTGTGGCCTGTGGAATATTGTCCCACTCCTCTTCAATGGCAAATTTACTGGACATTGTCAGGAACTGGAACACGCTGTCGTACACGTTGATCCAGAGCATCATAAACATGCTCAATGGGTGACATGTCTAGGAATTGGGTACAGATCCTTACGAAATGGGGCCATGCTTTATCATGCTGAAACATGACGTTATGGCGTCGGATGAAATCCATAACGATATTGGAGGTGGCTTATGTTAGAGAAATTAACATTCAATTCTCTGGCAACAGCTCTGGTGGACTTTCCTACAGTCAGCATGCCAATTGCACACTCCCATCTGTGGCATTCTGTTGTGTGACAAAACTGCACACTTTAGAGTGGCCTTTTATTGTCACCAGCACAAGGCGCACCTGTGTAATGATTAGGCCATTTAATCAGCTTCTTGATATGCCACACCTGTCAGGTGGATGGATTATCTTGGCCAAATGCTCACAAACAGGGATGTAAACACATTTGTGCACAAAATGAGAGAACATTTGTTGGATCTTTTATTTCAGCTCATGAAACATGGGACCAACACTATACTGGTCCACTAATACAGGACCCTCAGCACCGATATTTCCCACTGCTATGGATGTAGCATAGCAAAATTGTAATATAGGCATATGAACCACTGTTTGCTGACTGGTAAAATAGTTTGAGGTTACTCCAACCTAGTGAAAATGACATTTGTTTTATCCCACCATTGACTGAAAGATTTCAGACAGCTTGTGGGTCCTTTCCTCTCCGCTTGCACCTGGCTATCAGGTATTTGGTATTTGCGAAGGTTTTTGTAGTGACTTTGTCACAGGGAGCATACATTATCTGATGCTGCGCTAAACAAACAGATAAGCAAATTGCAGCAATAGTGGAGATACAGAAACATGGACAATGTCGCGGTTGATCAATTCCTTCAAACTGCTCTGGGCAGCCATTTTTATTAGGCACTGAATTGAGCACGTCAGGGGCTGGCTAGATGACAGGTCCCAATGAATTTAGTGCAACAGTGAAGAACGAGGTGTAATTATCGTCAGAGCTGTCCTGAGCCAGCTCAACCGAGACACCTTGCTCAAGTCACAATGGGTTGACAACGTTATCTAAATGGGAGGGCTTGTTTTTGCATCCGTAGCTACAATTAACATATTTTCAAGGAGTGTCATCAATATATGAGTGAAGGGTGACAAAAATTGTCATGATATCAATTAATTGATTGTTATTTAATAATTGTCTATACCGATATTCTCTCAGCATGTAGATTATGATATAGTACAGTTTACTGCACGCTACATGCAGCACAAAGTGTGGCCCATATGTCACCATCTGTCCACATTTTCAGTGTAGCTTCATTGTAACGAAGACGCTGGGAGACAGGAAGCAGGTGCAGAAGATGAGTATTTAATAAGAAAAAGGAAGAACAACAAAATAGGAAAAGTGTACACAAAGCAATACTACCTGATGACTGAGGCCAAATAAAGGGAGAGCTATCAAGGTGAAGAAGCCCATGTGTGGGTAATGGGGAGCAGGTGTGCATAATGATGATTGGGCCGGTGGATAAACGACTTCGCGTGCCAGAGCGGGAGTAGCCGTGACAGTTCCAGCCGCAGCTCCGATGCGCAGCTCCAGCCGCAGGATGACACCATCCAGGAGGATGGCTCCAAGGGCGAGGAGCAGGCCGGTCCACAAGGCGGAAATGGAAATCCCAACGGACGTTGGAGTCCAGGATGTCAGCCTCCAGGACCCAACTCCTCTGGGCCGTTCCCCTCCCAGTCCACCAGCTACTGGAGTTGACCCGCACGACATCGGAAGTCCATGAGGGACCTGACAGCATAGGCAGGAGTCCCATCGATGTCCAGGGGAGGCGGAGGAGTGTCGCGGGGGACGGCACCAGCCAGGGGACCAGGAACCACCGGTCTGAGGGAAACATGAAAAGGGGGTGAGATCTGGTAGTTGGTGGAGCGTTGTAAGGGATAAGTTACCTCATTGATCATCTGGAGGACTTTGAAGGGCCCCACAAACCAGGGGCTCAGCTTCAGGCAGGGCAGCCGTAGGGGGAGGTTCCTGGTGGAGAGCCAGACACAATCACCAGAATGTAACACAGGAGCCTCACCCCTGTGGCAATCCACCTGTTCCTTCTGGAGGCGGATGGCTGGAGCCTCACATGGGCAGCGTTCCAAACCGGCTCTGCACGCCGAAACCACTTGTCCACCGCAAGGGCTTTGTTCTGGCTCAGGGTCCACAGGGCCGGGGCCAGCTGATACCCCACGACACACTGGATAGGGGTCAGCCTGGTGGAGGAGTGACAAAATGAGTTCTGGGTGTACTCCGCCCATGGAAGGAACGGGCTCACTCCTCCTGCTGGTCCTGGCAGTGACTATGAAGGAACCTCCCCAGCTCCTGGTTAGCCCTCTTTACCTGCACATTGGACTGAGGCTGGTATCCGGATGTGACGCTGGCCGTGGCCCCCAGCTTCTCCATGAAGGCTCTCCATACCCACAGCGTGAATTGGGGTTGACAGTCAGAGAGGATGTCCTCTTGAAGACCATTGTGCCGGAAGACGTGCTGGAACAGTGCTTCAGTGACCTGGAGAGTGGCAGTGGTGTAAAGTACTTGAGTAAAACTACTTTAGGTATCTGTACTTTACTATTTATATTTTTGACTACTTTTACTTCATTATATTCCTAAAGAAAATTATACACATTTTACTCCATACATTTTCCCTGACACCCAAAAGTACTAGTTTCAAGTTGAATGCTTAGCAGTACAGTAAAAAGGTCAAATTCACACACTTAAAGAGAACATCCCGGCATCATCCCTGCTGCTTCTGCTCTGGGGGACTCACAAAACATAAATGCTTCCTTTGTAAATTTTTTCTGAGTGCTGGCTGTCAAAAAAAGGAATACAAAAGGAATAAAAAAGGAAATTGTGCTGTCTGGTTTAAGGATAAATATATAAGGAATTTGATGTATAACATTTACTTTGTACTTTTACTCAAGTATGACAATTGAGTACTTTTCCCACCACAGTACTTAAGTACATATAAATCTGATACTTTTTGGATTTTACTGGGTTACTTTCACTTGAGTCATTTTATATTAACCTGTTGAAACTCCCCATCCCGGATCCGGGATCGTGACTAAAGCCTCAGGCTCATTAACATAACGCAACGTTAACGATTTCTGAAAATCGCAAATAAAATGAAAATAATGCGTCTGCTCTCAAGCTTAGCCTTTTCTTAACAACACTGTCATCTCAGATTTTCAAAATATGCTTTTGAACCATAGAAATTGACTAATTTGTGTAAGAGTATGCAAAGCTAGCATAGCATTTTGAGTAGCATTTAGCACGCAACATTTTCACAAAAACCAGATAACCAAATAAATAAAATCATTTACCTTTGAAGAGCTTCGGATGTTTTCAATGAGGAGACTCTCAGTTACATACCAAATGCGCAGTTTTTCCTGAAAGCGTCTGTGTGTAGGAGAAATCGTTCCGTTTTCTACATCGCATCTGGCTACCGAAACGAACCGAAAATTCAGTCACCTACAACGTCAAACTTTTTCCGAATTAACTACATAATATCGACCGAAACATGGCAAACGTTGTTTGGAATCAATCCTCAAGGTGTTTTTTCACATATCTCTTCATTGATATATCGTTCGTGGAAGCTTGCTTTCCTCTCTGAATCCCATGGAAAAATACTGGCAGCTGACTTTTGCGCACCAATTTCGGCGCAGGACACTGGGCGGACACCTGGTAAATGTGGTCTCTTATGGTCAATCTTCCAATGATCTGCCTACAAATACGTCACAATGCTGCAGACACCTTGGGGAAACGACAGAAAGGGCAGACTTACTCCTCTCGCATTCACAGCCATATAAGGAGACAATGGAAAACAGAGCCTCAAAAATCCTGCTCATTTCCTGGATGCCGTCTCATCTTGGTTTTGCCTGAAGCTCACGTTCTAGGGCACGCACAGAAAATATCTTGGTAGTTCTGGACACGTCAGAGTGTTTTCTTTCGAAAGCTACCAATTATATGCATAGTCGAGCATCTTTTTGTGACAAAATATCTTGTTTAAAACGGGAACGTTTTTCATCCAAAAATGAAATAGCGCCCCCAGAGCATCAAGAGGTTAAAGCATCTTTTATGACTATTGAGTACTTTTTCCACCTCTGGAGAGCGGTAGGGAGATCAGAGAAAAGGATAACAATGGCAGGATTTCGAGAATCTGTCCACAACAACCATAATAGTGGTCGAAACATCAGACGGGAGAGAGGTGATGAAATGTATAGACAGATGGGACCAAGGCTGCTGAGGCACAGGGCGGGGGAGGAGTTTCCCTTCTGGAGAGTGCCGAGTCGATTTGGTTTGATATGGAGCAGGAGTTGACATAGTGGGCGACATCATGCGCCAAGGTGGGCCACCAGTACTTAGCGGCGATGGATTGAATGGTGCGGGTGATAATTGGTTGTCCAGCGCCAACAGATATGTGTGTCCAGGTCAACAGCCGATCCCTTACCTCTGTGGGAAAGTATGAGTGCTCCGGAAGGACGTTAGTAGTTCCCTCTCCAGGGCCTGGCAGATGTTCACATCTACGTCCCAAAGCACGGGGGCAACGACACATCGGGGCACCACCTGTACAGAGCTTGCTCAGGAATGGCAGCAGGCAGGTGTGAGTGCATCTGCACGCACAGTGAGGCGAAGACTTTTGGAGGATGGCTTGGTGTCAAGAATGGCAGCAAAGAAGCCACTTCTCTCCAGGAAATACATCAGGGACAGACTGATATTCTGCAAAAGGTTCAGGGATTGGACTGCTGAGGACTGGGGTAAAGTTATTTTCTCTGATGAATCCCCTTTCCGATTGTTTGGGGCATCCGGAAAAAGGCTTGTCCAGAGAAGACAAGGTGAGCGTTACCATCAAGTCCTGTGTCATGCCGACAGTAAAGCATCCTGAGAACATTCATGTGTGGGGTTGCTTCTCAGCCAAGGGAGTGGGCTCACTCACAATTTTGCCTAAGAACACAGCCATGAATAAAGAATAGTACCAACACATCCTCCGAGAGCAACTTCTCCCAACCATGCAGGAACAGTTTGGTGACGAACAATGCCTTTTCCAGCATGATGGAGCACCTTGCCATAAGGCAAAAGTGGTAACGAAGTGGCTCGGAGAACAAAACATCGATATTTTGGGTCCATGGCCAGGAAACTCCCCAGACCTTAATCCCATTGAGAACTTGTGTTCAACCGTCAAATGGCGAGTGGACAAACAAAACCCCACAAATTCTGACAAACTTCAAGCAATGATTAGGAATGGGCTGCCATCAGTCAGGAAGTGGCCCAGAATTTAATTGACAGCATGCCAGGGCGGATTGCAGAGGTCTTGAAAAAGAAGGGTCAACACTGCAAATATTGACTCTGCATCAACTTCATGTAATTGTCAATAAGCCTTTGACACTTGTGAAATGCTTGTAATTATACTTCAGTATTCCATAGTAACATCTGACAAACATATCTAAAGACACTGAAGCAGCAAACTTCGTAGAAATTATAATTTGTGTCATTCTCAAAACTTTTGGCCACAACTGTACATTTACAAAAATGTTAAAAAACTGTTTGTGCTTTGTTATTATGGGGTTTTGTGTGTAGATTGCTGTTAAAAAAATCAATATTAGAATAAGGCTGTAATGTAACCCATAACCAGGATTTTACCCATAACCAGGATTGCCATTACAAAAATCACATTTTTGGCAAGAAATGATTATTATATTGTCCCTAACATCATTACCCCGTACTAACAGATATGTTGGGATACATACATACACACACACTCATACATGCTCCCCACCCTTCCCCCACAAAAAAAAAACACGCTCAGATGTTCAAAAGTTGTTCCATCCCTGAGCCCAACTCAAGACAGGACTTGATGTGTGAATGCATATACAGTTGTAGCTGTTTGAGAAGGCATGCAAAATGGGGAGATTTGATTAACAAATGCTAAGTCCTAGCTGATGGAGCTCAGATACACCCCCTTCACCTGAAACATACACACACTGATTCCCTGTTGTGACCATTTTCCTGAAGCATCTCTGTGCAGTCAAACAATTGATTATTTTCTGCCACCGGGGCCACAGTAATTTGCTCTGATTGTCCGAGTGTGACGCCCTCTCCATGGGTTACTGCAGCTCGTGTTGTCAGCACTGCCACTACCTGGGTGGGGACACCCAACTGGAATCCCCACTGGATAGGTACACGGTTGTTAAGGTTCTCATTAGCTTTAGTGGATCTCTGACAGCATTTATCTTTCTGTCTTCGCTGCGTACAGGCTTGCAGTAGGCCTATTAAACAGATAAGGACATCTCCTTAGTGTATGGGTTGCTTAAGGTGGGTGTCTAGGGTATAGGATTGGGGACCATTCAATCAAGATAGGACAATAAATAAATACATGTATTTTAAAATGTATAACCAATATCTACACAAAATGGTAAGCTCTCTGCTGGTAGAAACACATGGGCTCTGGCATTTGCAACCATTTTCCTTTTTCATTCACTTAACTCCATACTTTTCCAAACACAAAAAAAACACACCCCAGCCATCATCACAATACAACCGCACATACCCACATACTGTGCCTTTTATGTCCTCTGTTTGCTGTGTTTTTATCCCTACCATGTTGATTCCTACCTAATTTCATTATTTTGTTTACTTGTGTGTTCCAGTTTCTTATCTTTGAGGATGTATTATTATCCTTTCTTCTAATGCCGTCTTTTATAAATAGACAGTCGAATAAATTTCTTTTTTACAACTTTCCCTTTTTTTCTTGAACGGTATAGTGTATTTGTAGTCTATTTCTTTACTAATTGTTGTAATTTGATTTCCAATACATTTTTATTACAATCCTTACCATGGATAGTATTGGGAGTTCCATTATTTGACTCCTCTATGGGAACTTTGTGTCACGCTGGTTTAAAGGATCTTGGAGGCAAGCGCAGGAATATACAATAGGGGTTTTTAATACACCCAAAACAAACACATATATAAAAACACTGGGCTGTACCCAAACAAAAGAGTGAGGGTAAACCTTGTTGAACGCCACGATACCCGTAATACACAATATATATATGGGACAGACATGGGAACAGAGGGCACTTATATAACATACTAATCAGGGGAAATGGGAAGCAGGTGTGTGTAATCAGACAAGACAGTCTGGGGTTGATGATAATGAAGCCTAGAAAGCCGGTGACGTAGACCTCCGGAACTGGTGAACAGAATGAGTATCAGCACCGTGACACTTTGTAATATTTAGAATAGAATGAATCTTGATGCAGACCTGCCGTACAAGTCCATGTCTTGCTTGAACCACCTGGATGACCTAGCCCATGGCCCAGGAGTTACGAGGCACCATGTCATCCCTTGTCCAACGCTTCCAGAACAGGTCCAACATGTATTGGACTTGTTTCCATCTTCTTCAGATTCCTTGAGGCAGGGATGGCTTGGTCTAGAGGAGCAACAGGTGATTAGGTGTCAGCGCCACCAGGTCATTAGGTCACTGGATGCCTTGGTAATAGGACAATGGGTAATGATATCCTCTCCCTCACACATAATAGTATGAAAACCCTTCTTATCCAGGATTTGTATTCTCAGTGGTGTTGAGAATCTTCCAGTTGAGGATTCATGCCACTGCCTTGAGATGAAACCAGGAAGAGAAATGTTCCATCCCCTGCTGGACTGTATCCACCTCTTCAACTGTCATCACAGTGTTCCTTTTGACCTCGGGGTTAGATCCCTTGAGTAATTTGGGTACTCTGGCCACTCCTCTTCTGAGGAGAAAGTCTGGCCCCAAGATTCAGGCTTCATTCTGTATGAAGTAATGCACCTTCAGTTCTCTCGACGTGTGATCAGCTGGGTTCTTGGCAGCATTGACATATCTCCACTGCAATGGTTCTGACAGCTTTAGAATTGCAGACACTCTGTTAGCCACAAAGGTACCTTGTGGTCTTGTTTCTGATATACTTCAGTACGGCTGTACTATCTGTCCAGAACACAGAATCTTCAAGCTGCAGCTGCAGCTCCCTTTTCAGCATCTTGCCAATGCGCCCTGCCAAGCTCCATATGGGGAATCGTGGTAGGTTTGAGTGAAGCGACTCTGGCCTTTCCCATGATGAAGAATCTTACTTCGAATCATAAGATCAAATAATACTACACTGGCTCTGATGCTTGTCAGATGTGGCAGGGCTTGCAAACTATTACGGATTACAAAGGGAAACCCAGCCGAGAACTGCCCAGTGATGCGAGCCTACCAGACAAGCTAAATGCTTTCTATGCTCACTTTGAGGCAAGCAACACTGAACCATGCTACGGAGCACCAGCTGTTCCGGACAACTGTATGATCACACTCTCCGTAGCCGATGTGAATAAGACCTTTAAACAGGTTAACATTCACAAGGACACAGGACCAGATGGATTACCAGGATGCGTACTCAGAGCATGCGTGTATTCTCTAACATTTTCAACCTCTCTCTGACCCAGTTTGTAATACTAACATGTTGCAAACAAACCACCATAGTCCCTGTGCATATAAACACAAAAGCAACCTGTCTAAATAACTACCGTCCCGTAGCACTCACATCTGTAGCCATGAAAGGCTGGTCATGGCTCACAACAACACCATCATGCCAGAAACCCTGGACCCACTCCAATTCGCATCCCGTCCCAACAGATCCACAGATGCTGCACTTTCCCACCAGGACAAAAGGAACACCTACGTGAGAATGCTGTTCATTGGACTGAAATGATTGGATCGGTGGACTCAATATGGTGAGTGGCTACACCAAGCCCTTCAGAAGCCATTGCCATGACAATTATGTCTATCTATGGTCAAATTAAGTAGACCCCAAATGGACTGAAACAGGGCGTGACAACTAGGGATGTGACAAATGGACAATTTTATTTAACTTTTAAATTGCCGTTTTTTAAAATCTGTTTCATAAAATTCCATGTGAATTCACAATGCATGTCACGTGTGCTTCATCTCCAGCCTCTAGGTCACCAGGTTGCTCGTTATGGCGCACACCTGTCACCATCGTTTACGCGCACCTGCGGGTCATCACTCAGCTGGACTCTATCACTTCCCTGATTACAGTCCCTATATATGTCACTCCCTTTGCGTCCTTCCCCAGGCATCATTGTTTCTGTTCCTTGTGCGTTGTTCGTGTTTCTTATTTTTGTATTATGTTTATTTATTAACACTCACTCCCTGAACTTGCGGACTCTCAGCGCACATCGTGACACATCGTGACACGTCGTGACACATCGTTACACATCGTGACAATGCAGCTGTGCTGCTGCCAGCAATGTTCTAGGTCTCAGTGTGTCCCTTTCAGATAGTTAAGCATTCCACCTGTAGTACCATTACCGTACTTCCATTCCACCTCGCAAAGTTTGTATTTCCTTCTCATTTAATTTAATTTCAAAGCACTGCCATACAGGACTTTGCTGCTGACACTTGCCTGACATTCTCTGATATATTTTTCCCACTGTAACGACGTAGTGGTGGAGAGTTGACTCCAAAACAATTGATTACTCCTTGCACGTCGATGTCGACACCGATTTCTAAGTGTCAAGATTTGATTGCACTAGGAATGGACTCCTAAAATGAACTATTTTTGGAACGGAGGATTGCCGTACTTCTGAGAACAAACACTTGCATCGGTGAGAGAGGGGAAGGGTACAATATAGGCAGGACGGCCAACAGGCAGAGTCAGAACCGTGCACTAGGCCTATCTATCGGCAATCATGAGTTGTATCTCGCAATGGAATGCTGTACCTCGCAATTTCTTGGTTTGTAATGTCTCGCAACTTCAGTAAAGCAGGGCCTATCATCAATGGTTAGGATATTCTACGTGCAACCGATCAAAGACTGAACACACACCCACATCATTAGCATGCAGAAAGAACCATGTGCATATGCTTTGGTAATCTGTATCTTGTCTTGTCTTGCATGCTTTGCAAATTCACCAAAGTAGCCTAATGTTTGCCACTTCCTATCTGGCTTTATTGAAATGACACAACTTTCCCCAGGCCTTTATAGCCTATCGTTTAGTTAGACTTTAACACAGAAAACAATGTTTTGTGTGATAACCTTATTTTGTGGGGGTAAAACACCATAGTCTTTCACTTAGGGATTTTCTTAGCGTTAAGGATCCCAATTCCGTTTTAACATGTAAACATTCTTACCCCATGGGACAAGTCATAGAGATAGAGGACGCCGGTGCCCAAAAGCCTCTTTTAGCAGCGCCATTGAGGACCTTTACCATTTTGAAGTGGTCAACTGGGTGGGACTTCCTCTGGTTTAAGGAAGGGTCACAGAATTCCATACAGGTCACCAGGAGGGATCAGCCAATGAATTAAACTTATGAGGAAATATTACACAACTGCAGGTGGCAATAAATCGCCTTTATACCTGTTCAAACAACACACTCTGGGTGGCAGTGTGCAGCCTCTCAATCTGTTTGCCTACTCATAGAAGTAGTATAAGAAGAAAATGGACCATGCTCATGCTCATGATTAACCTTCACCTGTGTTCTCCTGTATCTGTGCTCTGAATTCTAATCAAGGCCCACCATTGTGTGAGAATGATGCAAATATCCACCCTAGTTCAATCATATACTGTGGGTATCTTTCCTTGCGAAAAGCCTTAAATGAAAGACTTCACCCATTTTGAATGTTATATCATTTGTATCCCTGAGTGATGTTCTATCCATTCCAGTATGATGCAAAACTCATCATACCGGCTGTATTTTGGCCAATAGCTCAGATTCACATGAAATGACCCGGAGAATCAATAGAACATCGTTCAGAGATGTGCAAAAACAATATAACACAACAAATGGATGAATCGTTCATTTAAGTCTAGAGTAGCATGCCTGACATTCTCATTCAAAGCATGTTTATGTCAATGATGTGAAGAGCCTTGGAATCGTTGGAATGCGCTAGAGCGGCTAAACTGCGCTTGACGTCTGTCGAGTCAGAGTTGAATGAACAATATTCATTGTTGGGTGTAGGGGACAGTGTACAAGACAGAGGCACGTCCATCCTATGTGATTCAAGCTCTATGCTCTGTCTGTCCCTATTCCATGTCACACAATAAGAACCTCCAGACCCACAAGCCAACTGTAATTGGTTCGCCTTGCTTTATTGAAAAGATTCCCCAAGAGTTTTCCCCCTAGGCTAGCACACATCACACCAAATGTAGATCTAGCATTTGTCTGCCAATCATTCAGCGTGTTGTGCGCACTTGGTTTGTAAATTACATTCAGAGGTGCTATGTACTCTCGGCCAGCAAACGGTATTAATGTGTCTGAGCCCTTAAGGTATTTTGAATAGTCCATCTCCTTCACCAGGGGTACGTTTAATTCCTCCAAAGGTTTGCATGGATAAAACAAGGTGGTTTGTTCCTGCAACCTAGCTTTTGCCCTTGCGGTCGTTGTTTCACTATCTGGCAAGCGGCGCGTGTCAATATTCAATCTGCAACGTCACTTAGGAGATGAGACAATCACATATAGCGGAGCGTTGCATCAGCACTTTTTGTCAGGCCTGCTCATTGGTATGCTGTGCGGTGGGCTCCTCTGCACATTACTCCGCTTGATCTTCCCTCCACTGAGGCCAGAGCAAAATAAATCTGCTTAAATCTTTCTGCGCTGTATGTCTGTGCATCGTCTAATTGTTGTCTAAAGTACCACTGGAACAATAGGCATGGCTAGGAGCAACGTGTATGGAATGTCACTGCATGATTCATGTCGTGACTGGGAACAAGTAATGTACAGTACATAGCAGTTGCTGCCTTCTGATAATGACTTTAGAAAGTTGTTGCAAAGGTTATCTCCCTCTTTTTAGCCACATAACGCTATGGTTTCTCCTAAACAATGTGCCTGCAGGCCTAATGCAATATGGCACCTGTGGGACGTTAACACCTCCAACCTAAAAACAAATCTATGAAAAGAAACTGTCATATCATGGATATTGAGCTACTTTGATACAGCTATTACATTTTGATCTCGCTAAAATCCTGTCAGACTCTAGAAGCTTCCATAGACCAGGGTTCACACCATAGCATTTTGAGTAACCTCATTGGTATACTCAAAATGTCTGACAGTCCACCAATTATGGCATCATTGACTTAAATTTCCATTCTATTTATTCTAAGTCTATGGTTCACACCACGTGGCTGTTTGCGGATTGTCCCTCCATGTTGTGGCAGGCATGGGAAAGATTGGTTTTCGTAGGTTGTTGGGTTGTTGTTGATCTGCTATAAATCAATGTATATAATGTATCAGTGTATAAAAAGGAAAGTTGGGATAGAAACTATTGCTGTGACTGTGTTCCAGCCGAAGTAACTTGATTACAATGCAGCACACACTTTTCATCAAAGGGATAGAGCACAATAATGTAACTCCTCTGGCATGAAATTGAACAGCAGATATCATTTTTGGGCATGTGAAGAGAGCACAACGTTGTTGTCTCAATGGATAACTGATATGGACTGGATTCATCTTGCTGTGAATACCCATTCTTACAGACAATATTGTCATAATTTTTCATTTAATGGTTGCTCACAATGTAAAGAGCTTTGTTATTTATGTCTGTAAATTAAAAGCGCTCAACAAATGCAATTTATTATTATCATACCTCTTTCATCTGTTTAACACTGTGGAATAGAACACAGTGCGTTATTTAAAGTGTACAGTATATCCTAAGTACAGCTGCTTGAAGAATGGGAAGCTCTTGAAACTGCTGTTTCTAGACGACAGTTGTACAGTTCTACATGCATTTCCTCAATGCAACATGAACACAGTTGTCTTCAAGTGTTGAGGAGACGCAACTAGGGCTGTGGCGGTCACAAAACTTAGTTGACTGTCAAGCAAATAAGTGTCGGTCTCACGGTAATTGACAGTTAATTAACATAAACACATGTAGCATTTCCTGGCTTCCACATATTCAAGCCACTGATGCAGACCTTTGGAACATCTACATCTACAAGTCTAATAAATCCGTGTAATATAGCCTACACCGTCACAATAAATCCACTGTTTATTTTAGACAGGTCTAAAGAAGCATGATATGAAGAAAATGTAGTCTATTTGAGAAGAACAGAATAACATCTTCTGAGTTGACCTGATGTTAGGCCCTGATCTGGCTATGCCAAATGGCTGTGGGCTACACTAGTTCCTTTAGCAGACAAGATTTGCTTAGAATTCCATGCCATTATTTTATAGTATGAAGAATACAATTAAATAAAGCTGAATAAAATATAAATGATATTTTCTCAAACAATTTGAGGGAGTACGGAAAAACTGTTCAGTGTTGAGCGGCTAACAAAGAAATAGGTATTCCTATGTGCTTAATTTAGATATTATTATATTAATAATGTACATTTAGTTGTTCTACAAACGTTGGGCTATAAGTTTAAATTTTTAATACATTGTAAGGCTGCATGATGCGCCTCTGATGATTTTTAAAAAGTCTCTTGAAAGGCACGAGATCTGCACTTATAATGCTTCGAATTTCATGCTTAGAAGTTGGCAACGTAAGCCCCTCAGCCCTCGTTTTTTGATCGAGTTTGTGAGTATACAATTATGTTCACTCCGAGGCTTGAAACACCCCATAATTCAATTTGCGATGATTGTACATCCGCAAACAAATGTCAGCCAAAACTTAAAACCAACATTCATATGGAGAAGTGTAAGTAAAAGTACAAACGAATGTAAAGGACAAAGGTTGACGGCTCAAACACATCAAAAATAATAATATAAAAGTAATGATGTTTTTGTTTGATAAGCTTTTTGAAACATTGGCTCGCGCATACAACTTTCCCTGACATCACACTTATACATTTAAATTTTCGATTTACCTGATATAGAAGCATGGTTAACATTCGATGTCTGTGGATGCATTTTCTTCTAGACACGATATGAAATGCAATCATAGTTGACTGCAGCGCATATAATTCACACACAACAGCTACTGGTGGTTCCACGATGACTGAAAACATGATTGTGGGATGAACAAGTAACACATCTCCGGTCAAGAGCGGTCCATTTAAAATTAATGAATTCTTCCATCGCCCCTTGACCTGCAAGTGTCAACTCTTCAGACGTCATGATACATCATCAGAAGTGTCCACTTAATTTGAGGACTGAGCGGAGAGGGTGTGTCTTAAGTGTTTGGAATGCAGCCTCTGAGTGCTGAGCACTTCAAATCACCTCTCACTCACATGGCTCTCCATCATGTGATTGGGTCTTTCTCACAGGCTACAAGTGACAGACACATTGGGGACGCAACTGCATGCTTTCATATCCAATTTCGAGGAGCATATTGGAAGAACTGTCTACATTTACTTTTCGTCAGCCAACAAGATGAGTATGCCTAATGAACAGCAAAGCACTAGCCTATGTCAATGTACTATCCTTCATTGTACAAAGGTCGACCTATTCTGTGTGAGAAATAAATATTCCAAACATAGTCTGAGACAGTTGTGGGATGCGATAGACCCCAAATGAATACAACAACTAGCATCAAAACAACTTTTTTATGCAATGTGACTGATGCAACAGATAAGAACATTTAGCTTGAAATGTTGATAAACTATAAGGCTATTTCTTCACATTAGAAGCGCAAATATGCGCACATGGTAATTTTCCATTAGCGGAAAACACTATTATCAAAAGTGAAAGCAAATTCAATTACGCATGTCGTGCTTTTTAGTATAAAGGTGCATTTTTATGGTGAAACTTGAAACTCACGCGCTGATTATATATATGCCTGTTAGGCTCTACACCCTTTGTAAAGCAGATTAATGTGCTTACTTTTAAGAAGTTATTTGGCCACTTTAGTATGGACTAGGCTACATGAGGTGTGCGACTATGATTTGAAAAAGTCACAAAAAAAGTATTGTTTCTCATGCTGGGCATCATTCACAACTGATAATATATGGGCAAGTGGAGGACACTTTTCACGTGGTTCATTTTCACCCCGGTCAGGTAGGCCATACTCCTGTTGTAAATATAAAAAGAGTTGCACACTCCATGTATAAAGCATCAGAGCTTGGAGAAGCCTAATTACCGTGACTAAATGGTCACGTGGATTTTGAGCCATGAGTTCATGTTGAGCAACATTTCTATAGGCTATGCAATTGCGCAAGAAATCAGAGTGATGGCCTTTACTAAAAAGAGGAGGATCCCGTCAGCTCTTTAATAGGCTAGGCCTATTATATTTATTCTCAACTTTCCTAATATTAAGCACATTGCTTATCATTTTTATGGAACGGTCTGCCTACCCATGCAAGAGACGCAAACTCGGTCTCAACCTTTAAGTCTTTACTGAAGACTCATCTCTTCAGTGGGTCATATGATTGAGTGTAGTCTGGCCCAGGAGTGGGAAGGTGAACGGAAAGGCTCTGGAGCAACGAACCTGCCTGGCCGGTTCCCCTCTTTCCACTGGGATTCTCTGCCTCTAACCCTATTACAGGGGCTGAGTCACTGGCTTACTGGGGCTCTTTCATGCTGTCCCTGGGAGGGGTGTGTCACCTGAGTGGGTTGAGTCACTGATGTGATCTTCCTGTCTGAGTTGGCACCCCCCCTTGGGTTGTGCCGTGGCGGAGATCTTTGTGGGCTATACTCAAACCTTGTCTCAGGATGGTAAGTTGGTGGTTGAAGATATCCCTCTAGTGGTGTGGGGGCTGTGCTTTGGAAAAGTGGGTGGGGTTATATCCTTCCTGTTTGGCCCTGTCTGGGGGTGTCCTCGGACGGGGCCACAGTGTCTCCTGACCCCTCCTGTCTCAGCCTCCAGTATTTATGCTGCAGTAGTTTGTGTCGGGGGGCTAGGGTCAGTTTGTTATATCTGGAGTACTTCTCCTGTCCTATTCGGTGTCATGCCTCAGGACTACCTGACATGATGACTCCTTGCTGTCCCCAGTCCACCTGGCCATGCTGCTGCTCCAGTTTCAACTGTTCTGCCTTATTATTATTGGGCCATGCTGGTCATTTATGAACATTTGAACATCTTGGCCATGTTCTGTTATAATCTCCACCCGGCACAGCCAGAAGAGGACTGGCCACCCCACATAGCCTGGTTCCTCTCTAGGTTTCTTCCTAGGTTTTGGCCTTTCTAGGGAGTTTTTCCTAGCCACCGTGCTTCTACACCTGCATTGCTTGTTGTTTGGGGTTTTAGGCTGGGTTTCTATGCAGCACTTTGAGATATGAGCTGATGTACGAAGGGCTATATAAATAAATTTGATTTGATTTGACTGCTTCCATGACTCGTGACTGCAGCAACAGCCATAGGCGCAACCGCACTTGGCAAGTCCTGTCTCATTGGAAAAACAAACAAATATCAGAGGAGAATTCTAGAAAGCCGAATGAGACAAAGGCCTAGAAATATGTGTCAGGGCTGATAAACAACTCAAATTAATAAATAGAACGAGCGAGAAGAAGACAAAAACCAACAACAACAAAGACAAAAAACAGTATTTTATGTCGGTGCTCTTGCATTAATGCCGACAACTGGGACTAATGGTTCTTGCATAATGCAGCCTTGGAGGGAACAAAGCATAATGTAAAACACTAACATATTCATGACAACAGTGTGGCCTATGCCCCATTTTTGTTAAGAACTAAATGTTTCATATGGAGCCCCGTGAATTCTAGTCTTAGTTGATCAGTGTGGTAGTCTGCATCCCAAATAGCACCATATTCCCTGTGCTGTCCATTACTTTTGACCAGGACCTACATGGCTCAGGGCCCACAGGACTCTGGTCAAAAGTAGCTAATCTGAATCAAGCTACACTGGTCCTGTGGGAGTCAGTACATTGTTAATATTCACAGTCTGTACCCAACACATTCAGCTGATGAATCGTAACGTGCACGTGAAGCAGGAAACTTTGGTACATCAATGTGTGCTAATGAAGAAGTTATTATTAAGAGTCTGAGTGAAGTGTTGGGTGGTACATGTTTTCCCAAAGGACACTCACTTTCTCATCATACTGTACAGTATCTTGTCCTTGGGTCCATCCCAAATTGCACCCTATTCCCAATATAATGCACTTATTTCGACCAGTTCTATGGGTCTCAGTCAAACGTAGTGGACTTTATAGGGAATAGGGTGCCATTTGGAATGTACAACCTTCTCTTTCTTGATTAGGCCTGGATTCCATTAGTATGCTTTGCCATCTGTAGGCTACCCTCCCCGCCTCTCTTTGCCTTGCTTCTCTTTTGATCTGGTTTGTCAGTTTCTGTCAGCGCACAAGTTCTAAAAATGTTCAAACACTCCGGAAAACATGTACTGTTCTGACCTGCACGCCCCATGTTCTCCCGTTCCCTGTAAAATACTAACGCTACCACCTTTCTTGTCCATGACTTGTCCTGCTTTTACTGTTACTCCCATTAAAAGAGAATTCCCAAGCTTGCCAAGATTTCAGGTTTTTGTTATTACTTTTTTGAGGTCTCCTTTGCTTTTGAGACACTGATGATGACAAGAATTCTCAAATGATTCTGTCCCTATTGAATAGAACATTGTTATTTTTTTGTAATATTGATCAAACTTTTCAGTTTAAAAAGTCTGATCAAATTGGACCTGAAATCGTATACATTATATTCATAGGAAATCTTTGTGTTGGCAGCATTTAGTATTTGTAGGGCTCTTTCAACCAAGGGTATCAACATAGAAGGTGTAACTGTGGGATACGGTAGACATAAAATGCAATCAAATCACCCCCACTGTCAGATTTTTTTATTTAATTGAATCATATTTGCAGTTAACTGTTTATTAATGATTCATAATGCATTTATTACATCTTTATAGACCCTTTATAAAAAATATGAAGGAATGAGTTGGAACACCAACAAGTGGTCTACACGGCTGCCTCCGGAACACACAAACATTGCATTCGGAATGTACTCAGACCCCTTGACTTTTTCCCCATTTTGTTACAGTACAGCCTTATTCTAAAATGTACTAAATTCATTTTTTCCCTCATCAATCTACATGCAATACCCCATAACGCCAAAGCAAATGTATTTTTTTTTAAACCTTGGAAATATCACATTTACAAGTATTCAGACCCTTTACTCAGTACATTGTGGAAGCACCTTTGGCTGCGATAACAGCCTCAAGTCTTCTTGGGTATGATGCTACAAGCTTCGCACACTTGTATTTGGGGAGTTTCTCCCATTCTTCTGTGCAGATCCTCTCAAGCTCTGTCAGGTCGGTTGGGGAGCCATGCTGCACAGCTGTTTTCAGGTCTCTCCAGAGATGTTAGATCGAGTTCAAGTCTGGGTTCTGGCTGGGCCACTCAAGGACAAGGTACAATTCTGTCGTTCTGCCACTGAACAGGCAGTTAACCTACTGTTACTAGGCCGTCATTGAAAATAAGAATTTATTCTTATCTGACTTGCCTAGTTAAATAAAGGTAAAATAAAAATTCTGAGACTTGTCCCGAAGCCATTCCTGCGTTGTCTTGGCTCTGTGCTTAGGGTCTTTGTCCTGTTGGAAGGTGAACCTTCGCCCCAGTCTGAGGTCCTGAGCAATCTAGAGCAGGTTTTAATCAAGGATCTCTCTGTACTTTCCCTCGATCCTGACTTGTCTCCCAGTTACTGCTGCTGAAACACATCCCCACAGCATGATGCTGCCACCACCTTACTTCATAATAGGGATGGTGCCAGGTTTCCTGCAGACATTATGCTTGGCATTCAGGCCAAAGAGTTCAATCTTGGTTTTATCAGATCAGAGAATCTTGTTTCTCATGGTAAGAGTCCTTTAGGTGCCTCTTGGCAAACTCAGAGCGGGCTGTCATGCCTTTTACTGAGGAGTGGATTCCATCTGGCGACTCTACCATAAAAGGCCTGATTGGCGGAGTGTTTCACAGATGGTTGTCCTTTTGGAAAATCGTTTTTTTGCATGCACTGGGTCTTTAACAAGCAATACTCAACTGACAGAGCTGTCATGAACTTCAGGATGCCTCGAACCTGAAACTAAGTTAAGCTATGAATGGAAAATGTGAAAGACAGAACGCTTGAGGCTGAAACACATGATTCTAAGACTTGTGTCTCCAGTGTGTTTGATGAAATATCTGCATACAGTAATTCCCCATCATATTAAAATGTCATAAGACTGGCCCTGCACAGGAACATAGGATGTGGCTCATATCGCTCCCTCATCCCTATAGGGCTGGGAATTGGCAGGGAGCTCACAAAACACGATACTTGGGTGCCAATACGACATGTATTGAGTCTCACAATTGTATATGTATTGCGATTCGATATTGCGAATTGATGCTCCAAACATATTGTTCACTATATGTCTGCTGCAGAGAGACAAGAGAGCATGAGAAAATTCGTTTTGATAAGTCATGAAAATAAAAGTGCTGAAAACATGTATCACGAATCCCGTTTCCTGCGTCTGTTTTTTGCCTGTGTTCTGTCCTGGAGTGTTTTTTCCAACGTCCTGGAACGCACCCTGTCTGGTTGCCGGGCAATGTAGCCAGTTGAGAGTTCTGATTACCCGCACCTGTATCCCATCAGCTATCTGCACACCTGGTCCTGATCATCATCTCTCCTCTTCATAAGCCCGGACCTGATATCCATTCCCTGCCGGATCGTTAGCCGTGAACAGTATGTCGTGCCATAGTTTCAGCCTCAAGTTGGATAGAACATTTACCCCATTCCCGCCTGGTCGTCGGAGAATTCCGCTACCCCATTGGATCCACCTATTTACTCCCATCAACTCACCACCGCTGCCCGCTACGCCACCTGGATATATCTACCCATTCACATTCATTTGTAAATAAATACTCACCTTCTTCCTACTCTCCTTGTCCTGGTCTGCTTCTGGGTCCAATTCTGGTAAACCCTGACAACATGTTGGAGTTCTGGCACAGGTACAAGCAACTTAGTGCTAGCTAATGCTACCGACAAATTGTTTTTTACAAATCAATACTTTGAGTCTAAGTATTGTTATAATATCGTCCAAAAGTATCTTGCAATATGTACAGTTGAAGTCACAATTTTACTTACACCTTAGCCAAATACATTTAAACATTTAAATTCTTGACATTTAATCCTGAGTTAAAATTCCCTGTCTTAGGTCAGATAGGATCACCACTTTATTTTAAGAAAGTGAAATTTCAGAATAATAGTCGAGTGATTTATTTCAGCTTTAATTTCTTTCTCACATTCCCAATTGGTCAGAAGTTTACATGCACTCAATTAGTATTTGGTAGCATTGCCTTTAAATTGTTTAACTTGGGTCAAACATTTCGGGTAGCCTTCCACAAGCTTCTCACAATAAGTTGGGTGAATTTTGGCCCGTTCCTCCTGACAGCGCTGGTTTAACCGAGTCAGGTTAGTAGGCCTCCTTGCTCACACATGCTTTTTCAGTTCTGCCCAAAAATGTTCTATAGGATTGAGGTCAGGGCTTTGACGGCCACTCCAATACCTTGACTTTGTTGTCCTTAAGCCATTTTGCCACAACTTTAGAAGTATGCTTGGGGTCATCGCCCATTTGGGACCAAGCTTTAACTTCCTGACTGATGTCTAGATGTTGCTTCAATATATACACAATTTTCCTTGATACCATCTATTTTGTGAAGTGCACCAGTCTCTCCTGCAGCAAAGCACCTCTACAACATGATGTTGGCCCCCCAATGCTTCACTGTTGGTGGTGTTCTTCGTTTTGCAAGCCTCCCCCTTTTTCCTCCAAACACGATGGTAATTATGGTCAAACAGTTCTATTTTTGTTTCATCAGACAAGAGGACATTTCTCCAAAGAGTATGATCTTTGTCCCCATGTGCAGTTGCAAACCGTAGTCAGGCTACCTGTTTCCTCTATCTTTATAAGGTCCTTTGCTGTTGTTCTGGGATTGATTTGCACTTTTCGCATCAAAGAATGTTCATCTTTAGGAGACAGAACACTTCTCCTTCCTGAGCGGTATGACTGCTCAAGTCCCATGGTGTTTATGCTTGCGTACTATTGTTTGTACAGATGAATGTGGTACCTTCAGGCATTTGGAAATTGCTCCCAAGGATGAAACAGATTTGTGGAGGTCTACAATTATTTTTTTCTGAGGTCTTCGTTGATTTCTTTTGATTTCCCCATGATGTCAAACAAAGAGGCACTGAGTTTGAAGGTAGGCCTTGAAATACATCCACAGGTTTGACTCAAATTGTGTCAAATAGCCTATCAGAAGCTTCTAAAGCCATGACATCATTTTCTGGAATTTTCCAAGCTGTTTAAAGGCACAGTCAACTTAGTGTATGTAAACCTCTGACCCACTGAAATTGTAATACAGTGAATTATAAAAACGAGTTTTAATGACTCCAACCTAGGTGTGTGTAAACTTCTGAATTCAACTGTACATACGAGGAGGCATGCAAAGGTATGTTTATTGGTACTGTATGTTATGCTGATCAAATTGACCTTCCTCCTCCCTTACCTCTTTGATTAATATCACAAAGGCCTCTACATTATGGAAAAGGTATGTGTATGAAAACCATTATCAAAACAGTTTTTTTCCTTCGAATTCTGTTGTGTGCCCCCCTCACCTCTGAATTTTACATGAAACCTGTTCGATCACCGTGCACTGCAAAATCCTTCTGGCTATGGATACGGAGAACATCAACACTTCAGAGGATATACCCATTGGACTTGGGGCTCTGCTGGGAGTTTACCTCATATTTAAACAAATATCTTCTTAGCGAAGAGCAATTTCACAAGAAAGAATTTTGCTAGGACCATCTGGGAGTGGTTCGAGTGGGGAGGGGAAGACCGAAAATGTGCTGTCATTGGCAGAGGGGTTTGGAATCCTCTTTCTTGTTGGTATATTAACAAATGTACTGCATGGTGATGTCACAATGTAAGGCCAATAATACCAAAACAGGCTGAAATTTCAGGCAGTCTTTTCAATCAGCTCTTATACTAAAAGACCCAGAAGCATTATACTTTTTACACAGTTTCATAGTATTACTCCATCCTCATACAGTGTATTCGGAAAGAATTCACATCTCCCACATTGTCTTCCACTATACATCCTTATTCTAAAATGGATTAAATAATCCCTCCCCCTCTTCAATCTACACACAATACCCCACAAAGACAAAGCAAGTCCGGGCTTTGGCTGGGCCACTCAAGGACACTCAGAGACTTGTCACAAAGCCACTCCTGCATTGTCTTGGCTGGGTGCTTAGGGTCATTGTCCTATTGGAAGTTGAACCTTCACCCCAGTCTGAGGTCCTGAGCACTCTGGAGCAGGGTTTCATCCAGGATCTCTCTGTACTTTGCTCCTTTCATCTTTCCCTCGATCCTGACTAGTCTCCTAGTCCCGACCACTGAAAACATCACCACAGCATGATGCTGCCACCACCATGCTTCACCGTAGGGATGGTATTGGCCAGTTGATGAGCGATGCCGGGTTTCCTCCAGACTTGACACCTGGCATTAGTTAAATCTTGATTTCATCAGACCAGACAATCTTGTTGGTCTGAGAGTCCTTTCGGTGCCTTTTGGCAAACAAAGCGGGTTGTCATGTGCCTTTAACTGAGGAGTGGCTTCCGTTTGGCCACATTACCATAAAGTCCTGATTGGTAGAGTGCTGCAGAGATTCTTGTCCTTCTGTAAGGTCACGTCCCTGACCAAGGCCCTTCTCCTCAAATTGCTCAGTTTGGCTGGGAAGAGTCTAGGAAGAGTCTTGGTGGTTCCAAACTTCTTCCATTTAAGAATTATGGAGGCCACTGTGTTCTTGGGGACCTTCAATGCTGCAGACATTTTTTGGTACCCTTCCCCAGATTTGTGTCTCAACCAAATCCTATCTCAGAGCTCTATGGACAATTCCTTCGACCTCAATGGATTTTGCTTTGACATGCACTGTCAACTGTGGGACCTTAAATAGACAAGTGTGTGCCTTTCCAAATCATGTACAATCAATCGAATTTAATACAGGTGGACTCTTAGCCTGTTAAGGCTCGGGACAATACTGCCCCCTTTGGATGAATTGCGTGCCCATAGTAAACTGAAAAAAGATGTGTCCAAAATTGCTAATATATGCACATAATAATTATTATTGGATAGAAAACACTCTAACGCTTCTAAAATCGTTTGAATTATGTCTGTAAGTATAGCAGAACTCACAGGGCATGTTACGCCCTGGTCGTATTATATTGTGTTTGTCTTCATTTATTTGGTCAGGCCAGGGTGTGACATGGGTTTATTGTGGTGTGTTTCGTCTTGGGGGTGTCTAGCGTAGTCTATGGCTGCCTGAGGCGGTTCTCAATCAGAGTCAGGTGATTATCATTGTCTCTGATTGGGAACCATATTTAGGCAGCCATATTCTTTGAGTATTTCGTGGGTGATTGTTCCTGTCTCTGTGTTTGTTGTCACCAGATAGGCTGTATAGGTTTTCACGTTCCGTTTGTTGTTTTGTATTGTCAAGTTATTTCATGTTGAGTCATTTTCATTAAAGAACATGAGTAACCACCACGCTGCATTTTGGTCCGCTTCTCCTTCTACAGACGAACGCCGTTACAGGGCAGCCAATCTCCCAAACTAGTTTTGGAAACATGAAAGTTGGGCCAACTTTGACGTCATCGCCCCCACACTTCCCAACCAGCTATGGATCTGGAAACACTTTCTATGTCTTCCACTAGATGTCCTCATTCAGTAGAGCGTTTAATTGTGCAAATCCCGCGAGCTTTGACCCTTTGGGAGGCAAAAGAGTGGGTGTCGCGAGAAAATACATGCGCGTTAGGGCGCGAATTGTACATAGTCATTCCTCTGTTCCAGATTGTCTGAGAAGAATTGCTTTTGTCCGGTTGAATCGCCAATTGTTTTGTACGTTTATAACATCCTAAAGCTTGATTCTGCACTTAGTTTGACCAGTTTAGTCGACGTATAATATGTAATTTTGAAGTTTTGATGCGCAACTGTTCGGGACCAGAAGTCATTTTGGATGCATTTCAGCTGAAAGGGGTAGCATATGCTACTATAACTACACACAAACTGAAACAAAACGATGTATTGGGTAAGTATGACTCCTTCCACTACATTCTGATCGAAGACCATCAAAGGTAAGGGAATATTTATGTTGTAATTTTGTATTTCTGTTGACTCCAACATAGCGGAGAAATATTGGTTACGTCTGAGTGCCGCCTCAGATTATTGCATAGTGAGCGATTTCTTTAACGTTAAAAATAAATGTGACAAAGCGGTTGCATTAAGAAGCAGTGTATCTTTCTAACTATATGTAGAACATGTATATTTAGTCAAAGTTTATGATGTGTATTTCTGTTATCTGGCGGAGCTATCTATAATTTCTCCGGACATTTTTGAGGATTTTCTGAACATGGCGTCAATGTAAACGGAGATTTATGGATATAAATAGCATATTATTGAAAAAAACATAAATGTACTGTGTAACATGTCCTATTACTGTCATCTGATGACATCTGATTATTTTTCTTTTAATCCTGCGCTTGTGATTGCATCTTTTGTTCGACAAAATGGCTGTATATCGTCTGTGTCTTTGTCGTGGTTTGACATAAATATGTGCTATGTTTTCGCCGTAAAACATTTTAGCAATCGGACTCGCTGGGTAGATAAACAAGGTGTTTATCTTTCATTTGAGCTATTGGACCTGTTAATGTGTGGAGGTTAAATATTTCTAAGAATATTTTTGCATTCTGTGCGTCACCTTTTGAGTTGAGCGGGGAGGGATGGGGGGGGGGGGCCCTTGGGGAACCTGTACCGTGAACACGCTAAGGAAGTCGTAGAAACATCTCAAGGATTATCAATGGAAACAGGATGCACCTGAGCTCATGGCAACGGGTCTGAATAGTTATGTAAATAAGGTTTTCCTGTTTAAAATGTAATAGATGTTTTTGCTTTGTCATTATGGGGTATTGTGTGTAGATTGATGAGGGAAATGTTATTTTAGAATAAGGCTGTAAGGTAACGAATACTTTCCAGATGCACTGTACCACTGCAACATGGTTTCAAATCTGGCCAACTGATTTTTCAGCACACTCTCTCTTCATTTTTTGTTGTTGTCATTTAACAGACATTCTTATCCAGATAAATTAGGGTTAAGTGCCTTGCTCAAGGGCACATCAACAGATCTTTCACCAAGACGCCTCAGGGATTCGAATCTGCAACCTTTCGGTGACTGGACAAACACTCTTAACGGCAAGGCTACCAGGGTCTCTGTCCTACGCAAAAAAGACTACTGACACATATTGTAGGCCTACAACACACAACAGTCAGAGTTATTTTGACATGTGACAATGGTACAACAATGATTCACTGACTCTTTGGCTTATCCTGCGATGTTGTCAAAGATATCATCTCTTTTGAAACAGAGCTTTTCACAATAAACCCGTTAATCTTTCATAATCTGTCAAAACGCTGGAGATAATTAGACCAATCGAGATGGAGAGTTCTGTCTGAGATAAAACAGAGGATCTCCGCAGCAGCTGCTGCACATTTGATATCACGTAATAGTGGATTTCCTGAATTTTTTTAATTAAATATTTATAGTTATTTTCCTCAGCCGCCCTATTATACATTTTTATCAAAATTCCTCCCTCCACCCCTGAGTCTGATTGATCAATACTTAAGTGTTTGCATAATGAAGTGTATTAATTCACATCCTTCATGTGCTAGGGAGAGTGAGGTTCTCAGTTGTACAACCGTGTTTCTGATGTGGGTTTGACTAGGAGGGACTATGTGTGTGTGTGTGTGTGTATAGTCAGGTAAAAATGTTTTGGCACCTTTGAATAAGATGAGGAAAAAATACTGTACATACATACATTTTTTTAAATACAAATACTGAGATATATTGTATACTGAAAAGAATTAGAAAATTATATTATTTTATACTAATACATATGCCAAAAGAAAAGATTTTATTTAACAAGTAATAAAACAATGTCTCAAAAAGATATGGGTAAAAATGATTGTCACCCCTGTTTTCAATACCTTACAAGGATAATGAAACTGAGCCTTTTTCTAAAATGTTTTATGATTGGAGAACACATTGGGAGGGATCTTAGACCATTCCTTCATTCATAATCTTTCCTGATCCTTGATATCCTTCGTATGTGCTTATGGACTGCCCTCTTCAATTCAAACCACAGATTTGTAATGGGGTTCAAGTGCTGAGACTGAGATGGCCATTGCAAAATGTTGATTTTGTAGTGAATTATCAATTTCTTTGTTGATGTGCTTGGGGTTATTGTCTTGCTGGAAGATCCACTTAAGGCCAAGTTTAAGCCTCCTGGCAGAGGCAACCTTGCCTGACCACTAAAAGTGAATTTTTCAAGGACAGGATTTTAGGAGAATTCAAACAGGGCTCCTATCAAAGCTAATAGGGGCCATATTTGAATACTATAATGCATCCTTCCTTCCTTCCCTAACCACTCTGACAGAACACACTAGTTTTCTGCCGGCCTATCTTTGTCCCATTATTTTGTCTTTTTAAGATCGTGAACATGCACTTTTGTATCATTTCTTTGTTGGATAGGTATAGAATAAGATGGGGAAACAGATATGTGGAGAGACAGAATGAAATGTTGTTGGGCAGGTTTTGAACCCATGTCCAAAGGGGCAAGGGTCAGCACTTGGCTGTACACCACTGGCTCAGACTAGCATTTTTGCCATCCTATCTTGTTGCTGTGTCGAGTGCTGTCTGGTCCGCCATGTCCGGTTGTGGTACATGAAGCTACTCTCCCTTGGTAAGAGCTGAGTGCCCAGTTCTGTCCCCTTGCTGACAAGTCAGGCAGGTGATTGAAAATCTGTCAAAGGGCCCTCACCCTACTGTTTGTTTGACAGGAAGACAGTTGATGGCGCTCTGGACATGACTGGATGTGTGAGATGGGTGTGTGTTTCAAATGACATCAATGCGAGCTGTGGCAAGAAGGTTTGCTGTGTCTGTCAGCGTAGTGTCCAGAGCATGGAGGCGCTACCAGGAGACAGGCCAGTACATCAGGAGATGTGGAGGAGGCCGTAGGAGGGCAACAACACAGCAGCAGGACCGCTACCTCCGCCTTTGTGCAAGGAGGGGCAGGAGGAGTAGTGCCAGAGCCCTGCAAAATGACCTCCAGAAGGCCACAATTGTGCATGTGTCTGCTCAAACGGTCAGAAACAGACTCCATGAGCGTGGTATGAGGGCCCGACGTCCACAGGTGGGGGTTGTGCTTACAGCCCAACACCGTGCAGGACGTTTGGCATTTGCCAGAGAACACCAAGATTGGCAAATTCGCCACTGGCGCCCTGTGCTCTTCACAGATGAAAGCAGGTTCACACTGAGCACATGTGACAGACGTGACAGTCTGGAGACGCCGTGGTGAACATTCTGCTGCCTGCAACATCCTTCAGCATGACCGGTTTGGCGGTGGGTCAGTCATGGTGTGGGGTGGCATTTCTTTGGGGGGGCCGCATAGCCCTCTGTGTGCTCGCCAGAGGTAGCCTGACTGCCATTAGGTCCCGAGATGAGATCCTCAGACCCCTTGTGAGACCATATGCTGGTGCGGGTGGCCCTGGGTTCCTCCTAATGCAAGACAATGCTAGACCTCATGTGGCTGGAGGCTGAATAGTTTCCAATTGCAGTGTAGTAGTGCACTATATAGCAGGGTTGGGCTCAACTCAGAATTTTGGAATTGACTCGCATTCAACTCATGAGTTGACATTCGAATTGAATTGATTTTGAATTTGACTGACAGGAAGTAGAATTGAATTCAGTCCAGTTCAAAGAAATTTCACTCAGTAATAAAACATCATAGTTTCATTGAATCTGACAGGTTACACTTCCAGATACAAACGAATATCTTTTTTTTCTCTAGAGACAATGTTCATATACTGTTTTAACCTTAGAATGCCCAATAAAATACCAAAATTCCACCAACCATTTAATTTGTTTGGCTTCATTTTGAAGGCCTCGGGGTCAGCTTCTTGAGGGTTAAACAAATGCATTTTTGCAAATGTAGTATTTTCCCCATATTTCAGTATTTCAACCTTTGTTTTCATTGATCAGTCATTCATTTTAAGAGTTTGTCCTGAAAATCTATTGTTTCAACAATATTTAAAATACTTGTGTATAACAATGTTTTATGTATAAGATGTATATTTGAATAGACAACACCTAATATAGAATAGAAGAGGCATTTGAGTTTCGCTGAATTCAATTCTATTTCCTTTAATTTAAATTTGAATTGCAATTCTGTATCCTGTTTACTACTTCAATTCGAATTCAAGATGGGGGTAAAATCAATAGTTACAGTGAAGTCGGAAGTTTACATACACTTAGGTTGGAGTCATTAAAACTCATTTTTCAACCACTCCACAAATTCAGTGTTAACAAACTATTGTTTTGGCAAGTCGGTTAGGACATCTACTTGTGCATAACAAGGCACTTTTCCAACAATTGTTTACTGACAGATTATTTCACTTATAATTCACTGTATCACAACTCCAGTGGGTCAGAAGTTTACATGCACTAAGTTGACTGTGCCTTTAAAACTTCTTCAGGATAGGGGGCAGTATTTTCACATCCGGATGAAAACCGTGCCCAAAGTAAACTGCCTGTTACTCAGGCCCAGAAGCTAGGATATGCATATGCATGGTAGTACTGGACAGGAAACACTTAAGTTTCTAAAACTGTTAAAATAATATCTGTGAATATAAAAGAACTGATTTGGCAGGTGAAACCCCGAGCACCATCCATCCAGGGAAAACCCTTTTTGAGGTCATTGTGTTTTCCAATGCTTTTTTTTAAAATCAGGAAACCTGATTTATTAGGGCCCAGATTGCAGTTCCTATGGCTTCCACTAGATGTCAAAGGTCTTTAGAAATTGTTAGATGGTTTTCTTTTGAGAAATTAACTAACCTGTGTCCCCGCAAATTGACTCTGTACTGGTACCCCCTGTACATAGCCTCGCTACTGTTATTTTACTGTTGCTCTTTAATTATTTTTTATTTTTTTATTTCTTACCGAACACTTATTTTTCTTAAAACCGCATTATTGGTTAAGGGCTTGTAAGTAAGTATCCCACTGTAAAGTCTACACCTGTTGTATTCGGCACATGTGACAAATTAGATTTGATTTGGCTACTTTAGATTTATGTGTGTTGTTGTGAAATTGTTATTACTAGTTAGCTTTTACTGCACTGTTGGAGCTCGAAACACAAGCATTTCGCTACACCCACAATTACATCTGCAAAATGTGTGTATGTGATAAATAAGATTTGATTTGAGGAGAGTGCCGGCACCTCCTGTCCTTTAGAAGTAACACCATTCTCCATGCACTGTAATTTATAACTTCTTACAATCTATTGATAAGAGTCAGGTAAATGAGTAATCCGTTTGGAGAAGTGGATTGTAAAATCATACAGCAATTGATTTGGATGATTTTTCCTTATCCCTGGAGACCAATATAAAACTAGCCATATGACGCAAACTGAAAATCATATCAACATGTCATTAATTGTGTAGCGAAATAGGATATAAATAGCTGTAATGTTATTCAGAATTAGAATTGTGTGCCCTCATAATTTGTGTGAATTAAATTTGGAGACCCAAGCCATAGGCATCTGTAGGCCTGAACCTGCTGACAAGCCATAGGCATCTGTTGGCCTGAACCTGCTGACAAGCCATAGGCATCTGTAGGCCTGAACCTGCTGAGTTGATGTACAGTATGCACTTTAGAATGTTTTATCATATGCCTGGGCTTTTCTCTGTTTTATTTTACAATTTGTATTATGTTAAATCTTAGCCACTATCGGGAGCCACTGTCAAAATACACACATATTTTTACCTTTCTTTCCTCTGTCACGTCACGTAAATTGCTCCTTTAGAGTAGCTAGCATTAGTGGATCATATTAGACTGAAGTTATGCATTATGGAACATTTTTGAATCATTAAAGACCACACTTAGCAGGTTAAACCTTGTACCTGCCCTGTCATGATGACTGGACCAGAGAGTTCCATGATTAATGAGAATTAGGGTACTCCTTTTACTCCTTTTTTCCACCTTCCAATATTTCATGGACTGAACGTGAATATGCCAACTTTCAGGATGAATCCAACCACTATTTTTTATTCATCAATATACAGTATTTCATGTGTAAAGGCTCTACAAACAGTTGTATGATTCATATATACTTTCCTTAAAATGTGCTTAAATAATCTACAAAATCAGAGTATTTTTTTAAATCTACCAGTTGGGGCTGAAACAGAGACGAATATACATTTACAGTATGTCATTATTTTATTCATCACTATATTCTGAACCCATTCTCTCTATTGCTCCCGAGTGGCGTAGTGGTTTAAGGCATTGCATCTCAATGCTAGAGGCATAACTACATACCTTGGTTTGATCCTGGGCTGTATCACAACTGCCTGTGATCGGGAGTCCCATAGGGTGGTGCACAATTGGCCCAGCATCGTCCGGGTTAGGGTAGGGTTTGGCTGGGGTAGGCCGTTATTGTGAAATAAGAATTTGTTCTTAACTCACTTGCCTAGTCTAAAAAAAATCGTATTCTATTGAGTCTGTCAACAGAATTCTAATTAAAGGTGCACCGTATTTAAAGGGATGGCTTAAGATAAATGTACTGAAAACTCCACTAAAATATATTTTGGCTAGCAAGTGGGAGGGTTTGCAGTGGTTGAATAAAATGTATTCAGATTGGGCAAGGTAGCCACGCCTGCAGAGACATTTTACATGACTAAATAAGGTAAGTCTGAATACCAAATACTGAGAAGTGCATGGAGGCAAAGCGTGCATTGGAAGGCATAAATTCCAAAATCGGGACCGGCCACTAGTACAGAGTGACTGTATGGTTGCTGTGAAGGTAAACGTACGCAAAGAGAAGCACTAAGAGGACGGAGACCTAACTCGGGTGCCATAGAGAGAGGATGTTTTGAGTGGACCTCAAATTTCCACAATTTTTCAGATTTAGGAAATTACATCTTTCTTATTGGTTGGTTCCCTTGCGTGCACTAAATAAATGTAATTTAACCACTGAAAACGCTCCCACTTGCTAGCCAACAGAGTTTTTCATGGAGTTCAATAGGGTCACAGTACATTTATCTTAAGACTTCCCTTTAAATACGGTGTACCTTTAATTCAAATTTTGTCAGACAACTTTGAGAGGACGGGTTCAAAACTAGGTATCAGTTAAAGAATTCCATCTATGCATCTTCATCTCCAACTGGTAGATGTAAAAATACTAGGGCTAGGAAAGAAACTGTTTTGGAGATACTTATATCACAAAATATGTTGATGAATAAAAAATACAGTGGTTTGATTAATCCTGAACGTCGTCATATTCAAGTTCAATCCATTAAAAATTGGGAGGTAGGAAAAAAGTGTACAATAGGGGTTGAACAATAGTCCTATAAATCTAACCAAATTCTCAGTAATCATGGAACTGTATGCCAACAGTTTTTCACGTTTGGTCTGAGTTCCATAATGATTCAAAACCATGCCCCACCAGGCTATAGTTTTAACCTGACAGAGGAAAGAAAGGTCAACGGAATGGAATTTGGTCTGAACACTAAGTTCCATAATGACGGTGGCTCCAATAGTGGCTAAATATATGTCTTGTTGACATGATTTTCAGTTTGTTCCATATGATTCACAAATTTGCACACAATTCAAATTCTGATTCTATTTCACTGTGGAAAAGGGATCAGAAGGACAAATCAATTGCTATGTTAATTTACAATCCCCTTCTCCAAATAGATTACTCATTTACCTAGCTCTTATCAATATCTCTTATCGATTTATAGGAAGAAAAAAAAGCAGATGCTTTGTTCCACTTGGAACCGACAGGTTGGATCAACCTTACTCATGGTTTCCTCACATGTAAAGGTGGTGGAATTATGAAGGAAAAGTGCATAAAAAGTGAATAACACGAAATCGGACCTTGAAGATCAGAGAATTTGATTGGTAGAAGCAACATGCTGAAACTTCCACCTAGCCCATCAGAGGGCAAGGTGGGGCTATTACCATACTTATACCTGTAAAATTCTCTCAGATCTCTAGTGCATAATGTGTATGGCAGAGTACACACAACAGCACACATTTTTCTTGTAACCCCAGACAAAAACAGCTGATTCAACTTGTCAATGGCTTGATGATTAGTTGACAAGTAGAATCAGGTGTGCTTGTCTGGGGTCACAACAACACATTGTCACTGTTGGGGGTACTCGAGGACTGGAGTTGGGAAACACTCGTGTAGGGATTAGGGGTCGATTTGGCATTGGGCCTGTATGGGCAGGGAGATCACTCCCATACAGGCCCAATGCTGACTTTCTTGAGTGAAGTGTTTTAATTCTGACAGATTTAAGATGAAACTGTTATGGAATATTTCTAACCAAAGGAGAGAGAGACTTTTAGATTTCTTCAAAACAATCCAACTTTATCATTAATTATTACAATAATGGAGATGGTCAACGACCACCCGTTGGTGATCGCTGAGAGCTTAACGAGCAGAACTGAGCCACAGCATTTTATAGTTAAGACATATCCTCCTGAATATGTGACAAACCAATTTCTGGAATGGGTAAAAAGGTTAGGATTTGTATGTGAGAAAGGAGTATCCACCAGCCATATAGCATTCGCTGTGAAGACTGTTCCAATTGTATAGAAACCAGGGTTTGGCCCCTAAGGTTCCTCCCATCAGCCGTCCACACCAAAGACATCTCTTCTCTGGTACGTCAAAGTACACAAACACCAACTCATTCTATGGAATGCAGGCTGTAGGTTCTATCACCAAGCCACCATAAATCAGTTGTCAGCACCAAGCCCCAGAGGCCCAACTCAGTCCCACAGACCCAGATGAGAAAGTACTGAGAAATCTTATTCGATGTATAAACAGTATCAAAACGTAATCTTGTAATTTTCCAACATAAAACATAATACAAAATACAGTTGAAGTCGGAAGTTTACATACACTTAGGTTGGAGTCATTAAATCTCGTTTTTCAACCACACTTAATTGTTTACAGACAGATTATTTCACTTATAATTCACTGTATCACAATTCCAGTGGGTCAGAAGTTTACATACGCTAAGTTGACTGTGCCTTTAAACAGCTTGGAAAATTCCAGAAAATTATGCCATGGCATTAGAAGCTTCTGATAGGCTAACTGACATCATTTGAGTCCATTGGAGGTGTACCTGTGAATGTATTTCAAGTCCTACCTTCAAACTCAGTGCCTCTGCTTGACATCATGGGAAATGAAAATAAATTGGCCAAGACCTCAGAAAAAAATTGTAGACCTCCACCTCCACAAGTCTGGTTCATCCAAACGCCTGGAGGTACCACGTTCATCTGTACAAACAATAGTACGCAAGTATAAACACCATGGGACCACACAGCCGTCATACTGCTCAGGAAGGAGACGCGTTCTGTGTCCTCGAGAGGAACATACTTTGGTGCAAAAAGTGCAAATCAATCCCAGAACAACAGCAAAGGACCTTGTGAAGATGCTGGGGGAAACAGGTACAAAAGTATCTATATCCACAGTAAAACGAGTCCTACATCGACAAATTCTGAAAGGCCGCTCAGCAAGGAAGAAGCAACTGCTCCAAAACCGACATAAGAAAAGCCAGACTACGGTTTGCAACTGCACATGAAGACAAAGATCTAACTTTTTGGAGAAATGTCCTCTGGTCTGATGAAACAAAAATAGAACTGTTTGGCCATAATGACCTTTGTTACGTTTGGAGGACAAATGGGGAGGCTTGCAAGCCGAAGAACACCAGTACGGGGGTGGCAGCATCATGTTGTGGGGATTATTTGCTGCAGGAGGGACTGGTACACTTCACAAAATATGAGGAAGTAGAATTATATGGATATATTGAAGCAACATCTCAAGACATCAGTCAGGAAGTTACACCTTAGTTGCAAATGGATCTTCCAAAGGGACAATAACCCCAAGCATACTTCCAAAGTTGTTGCAAAATGGCTTAAGGACAACAAAGTCAAGGTATTGGAGTGGCCATCACAAAGCCCTGACCTCAATCCCATAGAAAATGTGTGTGCAGAACTGAAAAAGCGTCTACGAGCAAGGAGGCCTACAAACCTGACTCAGTTACACCAACTCTGTCAGGAGGAATGGGCCAAAATTCACCCAACTTATTGTGAGAAGCTTGTGGAAGACTACCCGGAACATTTGACCCAAGTTAAACAATTTGAAGGCAATGCTACCAAATACTAATTGGGTGTATATAAACCTCTGACCCACTGGGAATGTGACGAAAGAAATAAAAACTGAAATAAATCATTCTCTCTACTATTTTTCAGACTTTTCACATTCTTAAAATAAAGTGGTGATCCTAATACGGGGAATTTTTACTAGGATTAAATGTCAGGAATTGTGAAAATGTAGTTGGCTAAGGTGTATGTAAACTTCCGACTTCAACTGTACATTTCATAGAGCAAATGGGAATATAATTGGCCGCTTTGATCTATACTGTACAATACAGTATGCTGCATGATAAGGATGATGAGTATGATGATGTATGACCAAGCGAGTGTACCTAGTAAGAATCTCTTGCAGCCCTCCTTCAGAGCTCTGCATGCTATCGCTGTAAAATTGACAGCTCACATGGTCAGGGACAGGAGCAGGGTAAAACGCATGATGCTCCCCTTGTCAAGGTTACGTGATGAGTGACAGTTTGGTCACATGTCAGGAAGGAACAAAAAGGAGGTTCTTGGGAAGACAGAAACAGGCCAAGTCTCTTCAGCTGTGTTGGAAATGGCACCCTATTCCCTATATAGTGCATTATTCCCTATATAGCCAGGTCAGTTGTTTATTTTTTTCTACTCCTCTCTCTGACCTGCCCTGTCAGAGAGCTGAAGCCCATCACACTTTCACACCACGTGTTCTCCAGGGTCACAAGTTTGCCCCTCCATCTATTTGTACTTGAGGAAAAGAGGGCACAGGCGTTACCTCTCCCGGGGCACAGACAGGTGAGAGAAGGAAGTGAGGGGATTAATCAGCGCTGAAGTGGTATGACATACTCACTCAGGAGTGCACATACACTGTAAACCCACACTTACACTCACTCACACAATACACACGAAAACAACACACTCCCTCACAGACACAATCCCTCGAAAGATCGCACCCTTAGGATTCTGCTGCTTCTTAAACAGACATGGGCTGTGTGAAATCAAGTGAGGATTATTCAAAGCAACAGACTCACATAAACAGACCCTCCAGCAGTCTAGCATATGGCTCCAACCAACCCAACCTCCCACTGGTCTGTGCCAGTAGACCTGCAGGACAGTCTTACTCAACCTGGTCTCACAGCATTTTGTAAGTAAATCCGAGACAATCCATTTAGTTTGATATATTATGTTTTGTATGGTATACAGTGCCTTGGAAAAGTATTCATCCCCTTTGGCATTTTTCCTATTTTGTTACATTTCAACCTGTAATTTAAATGGATTTTTATTTGGATTCCATATAATGGACAAACACAAATTAGTCCAAATTGGTGAAGTAAAATGAAAAAAAAAAAAAAAAAAACGTTAGTGGCACGTGCATATGTATTCACCCCCTTTCCCATGAAGCCCCTAAATAAGATATGGTGCAACCAATTACCTTCAGAAGTCACATAATTAGCTAAATGAAGTCCACCTGTGTGTCTCATGATCTCAGTATATATACACCTGTTCTGAAAGGTCCCAGAGTCTGCAACACCAAGCAAGTGGCACCATGAAGACCGGGAGCTCACCAAACAGGTCAGGGACAAAGTTGTGGGGAAGTATAGATCAGGGTTGGGTCATAAAAAAATATCAGAAACTTTGAACATCCCACAGAGCACCATTAAATCTGTTATGAAAAAATGAAAGCATATGGCACCACAACAAACCTGCCAAGAGAGGGCCGCCCACCAAAACTCACTGACGCGGCAAGGAGGGCATTAATCAGAGAGGCAACAAAGAGACCAAAGATAAGCCTGAAGGAGCTGCAAATCTCCACATTAGAGATTGGAGTATCTGTCCAATCCAAAATAAGAAAACACGTTTGGTGTTCGCCAAAAGGCATGTGGGAGACTCCCCAAACATATGAAGAAGGTACTCTGGTCAGATGAGACTAAAATTGATCTTTTTGGCCATCAAGGAAAATGCTATGTCTGGCGCAAACCCAACACCAACCATTACCCCGAGAACACCATCCTGAGAGAATATGTGGTATGACTTAAATATTGCTGTACACCAGCGGAACCCATCCAACTTGAAGTTGCTGGAGCAGTTTTGCCTTGAAGAATGGGCAAAAATCCAGTGGCTAGATGTGCCAAGCTTATAGAAACACCCCAAGAGTTGCAGCTATATTTGCTGCAAAAGGTGTTATATTTTTTAAATCTTATTTCTTGTTTGTTTCACAAGAAAAAATATTTAGCATCTTCAAAGTGGTATGTATGTTGTGTAAATCAAATGATGCTAACCCCTCAAAAATCTATTTTAATTCCAGGTTGTAAGGCAACAAATAAGATAAATGCACATTTGCAAAATGTACATAATGTTAAAAAAAAATCTAAATGTACAATATGTTATGAATTTGCTAGACATATGTTTACGAATTCTAACTGGGTGGCTAAGAGTTAGCTGACTAACGTTAGCTCGGCTACACATTAGGGTTAGCGGTTACGGTTAAGTTTAGAAGTTATGTGAAAGGGTTCGGGTTATGGGAAGGAGTTACCGTAGAAGGTATGGTTAGGGCAAGGGATAGCTAACATGCTAAGTAGTTGCAAAGTAGCAACTAAAAGTGTACATAGTTGAAAAGTTGCTAATTAGCTTAAATGTCACGATTCAAACTCGCAACCTTTGGGTTGCTAGACATTCGCGTTTTACGCCCACCCAAACATTCTACTTTCTTTTTTTAATAAAGTAACCATCTGTCTTTTGTAACCATACCTAACATATCATACTAATTTGAGTGCTGGATTTAAGTGTTCTATGTTACGTCTAGGCTGTCTTAGTACATCCCAAATGGCATCCTATTCCCTTAATAGTGCGCTATAGGCCCTGGTCAAAAATTGTGCATTCCATTATAATGGGAATAGGGTAAAATTTTGTTGCAGATTCCTCTGCTGAGCTTTTCACTGTCAGTCTTTGTCCCTATTAAAAAGCCTCTGTACAGGAACAAGGAGGACTATTGGGGCAGCCAGATACTTTAATTTGGCCTGGCAAGGTAACCCTGATATCATCCATCCTCATCTCCTTCTCAAATCACGTGTTTTAAAAAACGATTCCCCCTGTGCACTCTTAGAAAAAAGGGTTACAAAAGGGTTATTCGGCTGTACCCATAGTTGTACCATTTTGGGTTACATAGAACCCTCTGTGGAAGGGTTCTACATGAAACCCAAAATGGGTCTACTTGGAACAGAAAGGGATATTGTCCTACGGGGACAGCCGAATAACCCTTTTAGGTGCTAGATAGCATATTTCTTTTCAAGGAGTGTAAGATCTTAGAGCAGGCATAAATCAGGCATGAGTTCACAGCGCTTGGTCCAGTGTCTCCGTTCCATCGCTCCCCTAGAATTTACCTGTTGCTGAGGGCAGGATAGGGGTGTATAAAAGCCTGTAGTCATTTGCCTAGCTGGTGGGCCCAGAGAGGGAGGGAAGGAGGGAGATAAGAACAGATGAACTCTAAATAAGTCACAGGCCATTAACTGAACACTGCATTTAGCAAAGCACACCCAACACAAGGACACATGCACGCACACACGCACACAGAGACAAACAGGCCACTGCAAAATGCATTTGGTTACATTTCAAATTCGCACAGACTGTTCAAGACAAGTTATGTTTCAAATAAAACTATCACAATTTTACTTTTAATAGGCTCGCTAATGGTTCTTGAATAATTATCTAGCTTTAACGGCCCTAAGAGGGAGTAGCTTGAGTTAGTTGGTGTGTAGCCTATGGCAGTGTTTCCCAACATCAGTCCTCAAGTACCCCCCAACACTACACATTTATGTTGTAGCCCCAGAAAAACAAACCTGACAAGTTGAATCAGGTGTGTCAGGGACTTCAATACAAATGTGTACTGTTGGGGGTACTCGAGGACTGGAGTTTTTATTTGGAGCGGCAGTTGGCCTAGTGGTTAGAATGTTGGGACAGTAACTGAAAGGTTTCTGGATCAAAACCCTAAGCTGACAATGTAAAAATGTGTTGTTCTCCCCCTGCTTTTTAAATCTGATTCTACTGCTTGCAACAGTTACCTGATGTGGAATAGAGTTCCATGTAGTCATGGCTCTATGTAGTACTGTGCACCTCCCATGTCTTGTGGGGTATGCATGGGTGTCCGAGCTGTGTGCTAGCATTTTAAACAGACAGCTCAGTACCTTGTCAGCTTGTCAAAACCTCTTACATAAACAATTAGTGAGGAAGTTAATCTCTCTCCAACTTTGAGCCATGGGAGATTGACATGCATGTCATTAATGTTAGATCTCTGTACTTTTAAGTGCCAGCCGTGCTGTCCTGTTCTGAGCCAACTACAATTTTCCAAAGTCCCTCTTTGCAGCACCTGACCACATGACTGAACAGTAGTCCAGTTGAGACAAAATTAGAGCCTGTAGGACCTGCCTTGTTGATAGTGCTGTTAAGAAGGCAGAGCAGCACTTTACTATGGACAGACCTCTCCCCATCTTAGCTACTGTTGTATCAATATGTGACCATGACTGTTTACAATCCAGGGTTACTCCAAGCAGTTTAGTCACCTCAACTTTCTCAATTTCCACATTATTCATTGCGAGATGTAGTTGAGGTTTAGGGTTTAGTGAATAATTTGGCTCAAATACAATGCTTTGTTTTGGAAAGATTTAGGACTGACGTATTCCTTGCTACCCATTCTGAAACTGCAGTTCTTTGTTAAGTGTTTCAGTCATTTCAGGTGTTGAACTGTATAGTGTTGAGTCATCCGCATACATAGACATACTGGCCTTACTCAAAGTAAGTTGTTAGGAAAGATTGCTTTTTTCAAGGCGCCTAAACAGCTACCCTGGGGAATTCCTGCTTCTACCTGGATTATGTTTGAGAAGCTTCCATTAAAGAATACCTTCTGTAGGAAACACTGACCTACGGTGTAGCTTTTGAGGTGTCACATCGCTGTACATAGATTAGGGTAAAATGATGTCTGAGTGTTGGAGTGTGCCCTTGGCTATCCGTAAATAAATAAAATGGTGCTGTCTGGTTTGCTTAATATAAGGAATATGAAACGATTTATACTTTTACATTTACTTTTAATACTTAAGTATATTTTAACAAATATATTTACTTTTGATACATAAGTATATTTAAAACCAAATAGTTTTATTCAGGTAGAATTTTACTGGGTGACTTTCACTTTTAATTGAGTCATTTTCTATTACGATATCGTTACTTTTACTCAAGTATGACAATTGGGTACTTTTTCCACTGCTGGGCACAGTACAGTGCTATCTTAATCCTAATAAGGCCCTTTGAGACACAGAAAATAGTACAGTGGAGATAGTTGGGAGTTGACAATCATATCTGCTCCAGTCAGAGCTATCACTCTGATCCTTTGCACAAATGGGTTACTGCCCAAGGCCATTCACTTAATGATATCGTTGTTTACTAAGGTCTTTGTTGTTTGCTCTTTTTGATGGATGTTGTTATTCATAAAGTAAAGAGCATTGATATTTGACACACACACACACACACACACACACACACTTCAACAAATGCAAGCCAAAACATGTGAAGATCAAATAACTTTTGAAAACCTCAAGGCAAGGGCCACGCTCCAAAATAAATAATTACACTTTAACCATTCTCCTATTTGTTTAAAATGCAAATAGAACTGCTACTGTGGTAAATATTAAAATAAAGGCTTATTCCAAAACAAACAAACACCGCCACCTCTGTGTCATGGTTTAACAAAATGTTTTTCCCAGTTGGCTGAACTTGTCATCCCAGATCTCTCTGCACGTATCTCAGCCCGTTTTCAGGTGTCCCAAATTTTAGTGATTTGTTTGACAGTAAGATTAAAACATCATGAAACACTGAAACACTTAACAAAGAACTGCAGTTGACTGGTTGTGTTCATGCCAAACTAAAAAGGTACTATATTTTTTTTACAGTTTAATGACGGTTTTACTATTAGGCCCATAAACAATGTTGTGCAGGAGGTCCCGTGAAAAAAAGAGACCCCCGAATGTCACAGTATAATTCACATTCTGGTAGGATCAGCTTCCCCAATCCTAACCTTAACCATAAGTGTGGAAAATGGCCCAAACTGACCCAAGATCAGTGTCTAGGGGAAACATCACTTTGCACCAACTGACCTAGTTAGAGACAGTGACCAAGTGGATAAACAGCACACTCTGCACATCTTTCTATGTGATTTCTTAGTATCAGTATCGCTTGTACATTCTGCCATCTAGTGTTAGAATCAGTAATTGAGTTTCAAAACCATGGGAAAATACACTACGCAGGCCAGTTAATTAGACACACACACATGCTCTACCAACTGAGCCATACAGGACCACACACACCTGCTATGTGCCCTGTGCCTTTCTCTATCTGATTTGATTAAAGCAGTGACATGTTCTCTATGTTTCAAGTCCAGTGCAGAAAGAGGGCTGGACAGTGGCCCGGTGGAGAGGAACCTGCTACAGCGACATCTTACTGTCCCTCACCACCTGCGCCAACCCTGACTGGGAAACAGCATGCACTGGGTTAAGTATACAATGTAACATGAGGTACAATACTGTATATAGGTGGAACAGCTAGTATTGCGGTTGTTGACCTACTTGCACTAAGACAATGTCACTTTAAGTATGTCACTTCCAGTGGAGGCTCCTCAGAGGGGGAAGGGTGCAGGTGAGAGTGTGATGCAGGCAAGAGTGTGCAAGGCGGTATTGAATGTGTCACTGTCTATCACCTTGATTACTCTAATTTCTCTTGACCTGTGTGCACCAAGTTGCAAATATCCAAACGTAGGCTAGGTTGTAGCAACCTCATGATGTGTACAGGGAAAATTCGAGTGTCATGTAGTAGCCTAAACCTATCGATGTTACATTAAGCTGGGTGAATGGAATATGAATGACAGTCATCCAATATGCTGTAATAGAAATAAGGACAAGCTCATAAAAAAATAAAACATTGTCCTCCCTCATCTTAAACGCCTGTCACGGTGGACAAGGTGTGTGAGGAAGGAATCGGGCGCAGAGAGTTCCACAGGGAAAAAGTGCACTTTAATCCGACACAAACAAACAAGCCCACAAACACAGGCGCGGAAATATATGGACCACCCAAAACACAGGGTGCCAGGTCCAGAACACAAACACACCTAACTAACGCACACACGTAACACAAAATTGATCCCTCACAAAACAAGGGCGGGTAAACGTACTTTAAATAAGGAAGCCCATCAAGCACACACAAAAGGACACAGGTGCAACTAATAAGACAAAACAAACGGACAACGAAAAAGGGATCGGTGGCGGCTAGTAGGCCGGTGACGACGACCGCCGAGCACCGCCTGAACAGGCAGGGGAGCCACCTTCGGTGGGAGTCGTGACAGTACTGCCCCCCCGACGCGCGGCTCCCGCAGCACGCCGCCACCGTGGAAGTCTCTCAGGAGAGAAGGATCCAAAATGTCCCCCGCCGGTACCCAGCACCTCTCCTCCGGACCGTACCGCTCCCAGTCCACGAGGTACTGTAGGCCCCTCATCCGGCGTCTCGAGTCCAGAATGCCGGAGACCCCTCGATGTCCAGAGGGGGCGGAGTGACCTCAGGCACCTCACCTTCCTGAAGGGAACCAGCCACCACTGGCCTGAGGAGAGACACATGAAACAAGGGGTTAATACGATAATACCTAGGAAGTTGTAACCTGTAACACACCTCCTTTATTCCCCTTCTTGACTTTAAATGGCCCCACACACTGCGGTCCCAGCTTCCGGCAGGGCAGGCGGAGGGGCAGGTTTCGGGTCGAGAGCCAGAGGGGCCTCGCTGCGGTGCTGGTCAGCGCTCCTCTTCTGCCGTTCTCCCGCCAGTCTCAGCGACTCCTGGACGGCTTTCCAGGTGTCCTTGGAGCACTGTACCCATTCTTCTACCGCAGGAGCCTCGGTCTGGCTCTGATGCCATGGGGCCAGGACCGGCTGGTAACCCAACACACACTGAAAAGGGGACATGTTCGTTGAGGAGTGGCGGAGGGAGTTCTGAGCATGCTCAGCCCAAGGAACATACCTCGCCCACTCACCAGGCCGGTCCCGGCAATATAACCGCAGAAACCTGCCCACATCCTGGTTTACGCTCCACCTGCCCATTACTCTCGGGGTGAAAACCCGAGGTCAAAGCTGACCGAGACCCCCAGTCTCTCCATAAACACCCTCCAAACTCTGGACGTTAATTGGGGGCCCCGATCAGAGACAATGTCCTCAGGAACCCCATAGTGCCGGAAGACATGGGTAAACAGGGCCTCCGCAGTCTGCAGGGCCGTAGGGAGACTGGGCAACAGGATGAGATGGCAGGACTTAGAACACCGATCAACAACGACCAGGATTGTAGTACTTCCCTGGGACGGGGGAAGGTCGGTAAGAAAGTCCACCGATAAGTGTGTCTACGGCCGTTGTGGAACGGGGAGGGGCTGTAACTTCCCTCTAGGCAAGTGTCGTGGAGCCTTGCTCTGAGTGCACACCGTGCAGGAGGAGGCATACAATCTCACGTCCTTAGCCAACGTGGGCCACCAGTATCTCCCTCTAAGATTTCGCACTGTCCCATCGATGCCAGGATGACCCGAGAAGGGTAGAGTATGAGCCCAACGGATTAGTTCATCACGGACCCCCCTCGGCACGTACTGAGCCCCTGCTGGACACTGAGGGGGGGCTGACTCTAACCGTGATGCCCTCTCTATTTTGGTGACCACCTCCGATACTACCGGTGCCACGAGACATGAAGGTGGAATGATGGGAGTCGGCTCAACGGACAGCTCCTCGGTATCATAGAGGCGGGACAATGCGTCGGCTTTGGTTTTTTGGGAGCCTGGCCGGTACGAGATGGTGAAACAAAACCGGGTAAAAAAACATGGCCCATCTAGCCTGACGCGGATTTAGTCTCCTCGCTGCCCGGATATACTCGAGATTACGATGGTCAGTCCAGATGAGAAAAGGGTGCTTAGCCCCCTCAAGCCAATGTCTCCACACCTTCAGAGCCTTGAATACAGCTAATGTCGTGGAGAATCGGATCAAATACAACGCATTACAGAACTTGTGAAATCAATTAAGCTTTTAATACAAGAGTATAGCAAGCCGGGATGGTCTGCGGAACACACACCGCTTTCCAGAGCCCTGGCTCCAGTATTTATCCACATATTGCATATGACCCCATCCCACATGCAAATTAAGTTACATTCCAATCCGTGCATCCCGCTTGTTCAGCTCAATAACGCCCATACCTGCTTTCCGTCAGATTATAATGATGACAAAACCCTTGCTTTGTTCCTGCACTTAGCTAAAAGCATTCTTTTGTTTGTGTATTATCTAAGATCAGCAGACTGTGTCTCCTCAGTTTCTAGCGTGTCCAACTATACTAAAAATACTATACATTCCTCTATTTTACAGCCCTATGCTTTGGCTCAGCACTTAGCTAAAAGCATTCTTTTGTTTGTGTATTATCTAGGATCAGCAGACGATGTGTCTCCTCAGTTTCTAGCGTCTCTACGTCCTAAAAATATGCGAACTATGTCTATTGGTCATCAGTTAGTCATTTGACTGACCCCCTCCTTTGTATATCCCTCTGGCCTTGGTATGTCCAGCTATTCTGTCACCTATGTGGCTTCTCTTCATGTGGTCTGTTTTTAGTGTTCAGCTATTCTATACATCTTATGCATTTGTCTATGTGTTATATTTGCTCCCACACTAACAACTCCCGGGCCCCCACGTCATAGTTTCGCTCCGCCGGGCTGAGCTTCCTCGAAAAGAAGGCACAAGGGCGGAGCTTTGGTGGCACGCCTGAGCGCTGGGACAGCACGGCCCCGACCCCAGCCTCGGACGCGTCCACCTCCAATATGAACGTGAACGAGGGAACCGGATGCACCAACACGGGCGCATTGGTGAACAGCTCCTTCAGACGACTTGGCTCCTTAAGAAGCATCTCAAGGCCCTGGAGTGGCCTAGCCAGTCTCCAGACCTGCACCCAATAGAAAATATTTGGAGGGAGCTGAAAGTCCGTATTGCCCAGCGACAGCCCCAAAACCTGAAGGATCTGGAGAAGGTCTGTATGGAGAAGTGGGCCAAAATCCCTGCTGCAGTGTGTGCAAACCTGGTCAAGAACTACAGGAAACGTATGATCTCTGTAATTGCAAACAAAGGTTTCTTTACCAAATATTAAGTTGTGCTTTTCTGATGTATCAAATACTTTTGTCATGCAATAAAATGCAAATGAATTACTTAAAAATCATACAATGTGATTTTCTGGATTTTTGTTTCAGATTCCGTCTCACAGTTGAAGTGTACGTATGATAAAAATTACAGACCTCTACATGCTTTGTAAGTAGGAAAACCTGCAAATTCGGCAGTGTATCAAATACTTGTTCTCCCCACTGTATAAATGCCATCGATGACGTCACACAATTAATTCCTATGTGACGACTCAATGGTGCAATTGAAGCTCAGGAAGTCGGTTTCAGCTTGCTAAAATGGTGTCTCATGCTTGGGCAGTATACCATGTACCGGGGTATTTGGAAATAGCCACGGGAAGGGTTTTCAATACCGTCATTACCGTCCAAGCTATTTATTTAAAGTTTTTCAAGAGATATGAATATTTGTAGTAACCTTTTAAGTAAATACCTGCAGTTAACTTGTGCAATAATTTAATTGATAGCGTTGTTAAGTTCACCTGTCATTTTGATTTAAAAAAAATTCAAATGCCTCTCCTGTGAAGTAGTAACATTCGACATACGCCTAGTTTCTTGAAACGGGTCACATTTTTCAGTGACATGTTTCTGGCTTCCTTCTTCCGTAACACACAGGTGTTCGGTGTTAGGAGCCAGATAGGTAATTAGCACAGGAGGTCCCTCTGTCTTCAGTGAACACACGCTGTAATATGGAGATATGGCCACATGGGAACACTGACCCTTTAAAGGTGTGTATCAATTTAATCTTGTTTTTTGAAAATAGTTTCTCTCTGATATGAAAGATAAGTTCCTTACGCTTCCAAAACTGTACTGCAAACAATTTGTGTTAATCCCACCCCCCCTTACAGAAGACGCCTTCATCCAATGACTCTTACATGTAATGTAATAGACCTGAGAGTCATGATCAATCTCCAACCTAGCAGAGTAAGATCAAAGTTACACTGTATTGCTAAAGAAGTATTTGAAAGTACTGAAGGTGTTTAAGGTAAAAGGAAGGTGTTTAAGGTTACAAAGTAGAGCTTCGTAGCTACATTTTTATGTGTGGGTTGTCAGGGATTGGTCCAAATTCACGTTTCACTACCCTCATTTCCATGATGAGTGCTAGCTTGCTATGTGGGAGTGCCTGACGCCGTTTGTTGCGGCAATGCTCTTTGGCAAAAGGCAGCGCTGCCCTGGATGTATTATGCCAGCGAGTCATTTTGTAATTAATGGTTTTATTCTTCAGTGGCTATAGCCCTACAATCAATAAAAACATAGCTAAATACCTATGATTTAAAAATGTGTCCCATCTATCTTTTTGAGCAGCTGGCTAGCAGGCAGCTCACTTGGTCTCTTCTGGAAGCTAATTATTTGCTTGAAATGGTGCAGTTTATTCTCCCACCACTAGAGCAACTCATCAACACCAAAAATAACATAACAATGTCACCCAACTCAGGTGTTATTAGACTAGTGTATCCTTCTATGTTACAGTTGAGGCTTAGTGAGAAGTGTGTCTCTGTTAGGCTGTTTTGACTGTATGTGTGTGTGTGCAGGTGGCACGGGCACCGGGTTTGGGTGCATTATTTAGCACTCTAGGCGTAATCAGTCGGGCCATTGAATACAACATAACTGTGATATACACTGAGTGTACGAAACATAAAGTGTACCTTCCTTATATTGAGTTCTATAAGCTTGGCACATCTAGCCACTGGAAGTCTTGCCCATTCTTCAAGACAAAACTGCTCCAGGTCTTTCAAGTTGGATGGGTTCTGCTGGTCTACAGCAATCTTTAAGTCATATCACAGATTCTCAATTGGATTGAGGTCTGGGCTTTGACTAGGCTATTCCAAGACATTTAAATGTTTCCCCTTTTACCTGTTGTGACTAGGGGGCAGTATTTTCATTTTTGGAAAAATAACGTGTTTTGGCAGGACAAGATGCTAGAATATGCATATAATTGACAGCTTAGGATGGAAAACACTCTAAAGTTTCCAAAACTGTAAAAATATTGTCTGTGAGTATAACAGAACTGATGTTGCAGGCGAAAGCTTGAGAAAAATCCAATCCGGAAGTGCCTCATGTTTTGAAAGCACTGCGTTCCAATGCATCCCTATTGAGCAGTGAATGGGCTATCAACCAGACTTTTTCTCCATATTCCCCAAGGGGTCTACAGCATTGTGACGTAGTTTTACGCATTCATGTTGAAGAATACGCGTAAGCGGCTACATTGCGCAAGTTGTCACCTGATGCTCCCAGAGAAATTCTCACGTAAAATACAGAGGTAGCCATTATTCCAATTGGTCCGACTGAAAAACGAATTGTCCCGGTGGATATATTATCGAATAGATATTTGAAAAACACATTGAGGATTGATTATAAACAACGTTTGCCATATTTCTGTCGATATTATGGAGCTAATTTGGAATATTTTTTGGAGTTTTCATGACTGCAATTTCCGGGCGATTTCTCAGCCAAACATGAAGGACAAATGGAGCTATTTCGCCTACAAAAAATAATATTTTTGGGAAAAAGGAACATTGGCAATCTAACTAGGAGTCTCGTTCGTGAGTGAAAACTTCTGAAGCTCATCAAAGGTAAACAATTTCATTTGATTGCTTTTCTGATTTCCGTGACCAAGTTACCTGCTGCTAGCTGGACAAAATGCTATGCTAGGCTATCGATAAACTTACACAAATGCTTGTCTAGCTTTGGCTGTAAAGCATATTTTGAAAATCTGAGATGACAGGCTGATTAACAAAAGGCTAAGATGTGTCTCAATATATTTCACTTGTGATTTTCATGAATAGGAATATTTTCTAGGAATATTTATGTCTGTTGCGTTATACTAATTAGTGTCAGTCAATGATTACGCTCCCTCATGCGGGATGGGGAGTCACTTGAGGTTAAACCACTCGAGTGTTGCTTTCGCAGTATGCTTCGGGTCATTGTCCTGCTGGAAGGTGAACCTCCGTCCCAGTCTCAAATCTCTTGAAGACTGAAACAAGTTTCCATCAAGAATTTCCCTGTATTTAGCGCCATCCATCATTCCTTCAATTCTGACCAGTTTCCCAGTCCCTGCCGATGAGAGGTGTTGGGTTTGCGCCAGACATAGCGTTTTCATTGATAGCCAAAACTCTGAATTTTAGTTTCATCTGACCAGAGTACCTTCTTCCATATGTTTGGGGAGTCTCTTCCATATGCCTTTTGGCAAACACCAAATGTGTTTGCTTATTTTTTTCTTTAAGCAATGACTTTTTTTCTGGTCACTCTTCCGTAAAGCCCAGCTCTGTGGGTTGTACAGCTTAAAGTGGTCCTATAGACAGATACTCCAATCTCCACTGTGGAGCTTTGCAGCTCCTTCAGGGTTATATTTGGTCTCTTTGTTGCCCCTCTGATGAAATGCCCTCCTTGCCTGGTCTGTGAGTTTTGGTGGGTGGCCTTCAGGATTGTTGTGGTGCCATATTCTTTCAATTTATTAATAATGGATTTAATGGTGCTCTGTGGGATGTTCAAACTTTCTGATATTTTTTTATAACCCAAACCTGATCTGTATTTCTCCACAACTTTGTCCCTGACCTGTTTGGAGAGCTCCTTTGTCTTAATGGTGCCCCTTGCTTAGTGGTGTTGCAGACTATGGGGCCTTTCATAACAGGTGTGTGTGTGTGTGTGTGTGTGTGTGTGTGTGTGTGTGTGTGTGTGTGTGTATGTATGTATATATGTATATATGTATGTATATATATATATATATATTCATTCATTCATTCATTCAGATTATGTGACTTCTGAAGGTAATTGGTTGCACCAGATCTTATTTAGGGGTTTTCATTGCAATGGGGGTGAATACATATGCACGCACCACTTTTCTTTTTTTCTTTCTTTATTGAAACACGTTTAAAAAAATCACTTCACTAATTTGGACTATTTTGTGTATGTCAATTCATGAAATCCAAATAAAAATCAAATCAAATTTCAGGTTGTAATGTAAGAAAATGTAAGGAAAAACGCTAAGGGGGATGAATACAAGGCACAGGTGTTGCCAAGGTCCAGAGGACATGAGAACATAATTAGCAGAGGTCCTTGAAAGCTTTTCTGAACAGCACAGTCTTAAGTTGTTCCTTAGAGGACAGAGACTCAGCAGCCCTAATAGTGTCTGAAAGTGCGTTCCACAGCCGCCGAGCTGTGCAACTGAAAGCCTTGTCGAAAGCCCTGTCGGCCATAGTTTGTAGTCTGCTACAGGGAGACGGACCTGGAGGAGCGATGGGTGCGTGTGTGGCAGGAGGATAGAATGAGGTCATACAGGTGCTTGGGTCCATAGTTGTGAATTGCTTGGTAGGTGTGAACCAGGATTTTCTAGTCGATGCATGAGCATATGGAGAGCCAGTGGAGGTTGAACAGCACTGGAGTGATGTGCTCGCTGGGGGAGGTGTGGGTGAGGACACAAGCATTAGAGTTCTGGATATATTGTAGCCTGTTTAAGCACTTGGCAGAGGCATCAACCAAAAGGGCAATGTTCTGCAGATGGAAACATTTTGGCTTTGTTCATACTCTTGATGTGGGCCTCAAACAAGAGATGACTGTTGAATATCACACCCAGGTTGCGAACCTCACTGGAGGGGAGGACCTTGACAGCATCTATTTAAACTGTAGCTGCCGATGTTGTTTATGATGGCGTGAGTGCCAATCAGGACGTCCTCTGTCTTTTTGCTGTTTAACTGCAGGAAAATTAACTTCATCCTCTCTTTTATGTCCTGCAGGCAGCTGACCAGGAGTGCAGTGGGATTGGCGAATGTCAGTGTTTGTGGAGATGTTCAGCTCACTGTCGTCAGCATAAAAGTTAAAGCCCAGTCCATATTTCCTCAAGATGTTTCCTAGTTGCAGCATGTAGATACAAAAAAGTAGTGTCCCAATGGACAATGTCTGACAGGCCCAGGAGCTTCTCCATGCTGACCAACAGGATGAAGTGGCTGACTGTGTCAAATGCTGCAGAGGATACTGGCAGCCCCAGAGTCAGCATTCATTAGGTGGTCATTGGTGACCCTTACCAGGGCAGTCTCTGTGCTGTGTCTAGCTCTGAAACCTGACTGGAAGGGCTCAAGTAGGTTGTGAATGGCAAGATAATTTTGGAGCACGTTCGAGAGGCTTACTCAGGAAGGGCAGGTTGGAAATAGGCCTGTAGTTCTTGTCAGTGTCAGATCCAGGCTTTTTAAGTATCGGTGTCACTGCTGCCTGAGGAACTTGTTGTAATATCTGTGAAGAAAGGCTCCAGAGCAGGTAAGCAGGTCTTGACAAGGGAGCTAGGAATAGGGTCAAGTAAGCAAGTGGTGGGCCTCAGTGTCCTAACCAGCTTGGTTACATCAGCTGCAGAACCTTGACTCAGGGAGCGTAGGACTGGGTAGCTCAACTACCGGGGCTGGAGAAGACAGAATGGTGTAATTGATGTTTTCAATTTATCTTTGGAAGAAGCACAGGTATTGATTGCACCATTCTGGGGAGTTTGAGGTAGCAGAATTGTTTACAGGTTGGAGGAGCTTGCTCACAATAGAGAACAGCACCCATGATTTACCACTAGGGCTGTGGAGAGAAAATCAAGAAAATAACTGCCGGTCTCACAGTAATTGACCGTTAAAGAGCCTTTTGGTCCTATACATGGAGCTCCAGAAGAGCTTGCCGTGCAGTACCAGAGAAAACGGTCTGACTTCGGTGACTGGAGTCTCTGACATTTTTATGGGCTTTCCTCTGACACCGCCTATTATACAGGTCCTGGATGACAGGAAGCTTGGCCCCAGTGATTACCCTCTGTAGCGCCTTACGGTCAGATGCCGAGCAGTTGCCATGCCGGGCGGTGATGCAACTTGTCAGGATGCTCTCGATGGTGCAGCTGTATAACCTTTTGAGGATCTGGGGACCCTAAATATTTTCAGTCTCCTGAGGGGAAAAACTGACTTGGTGTGTTTAGACCATGATAGTTTTTGGTGAGGAACTTGAAACTCTGCTCCACTACAGACCAGACTTACTTCCGGCGCCGACAGAGATGGCCGCCTCGCTTCGCGTTCCTAGGAATCTATGCAGTTTTTTGTTTTTTTTTACGTGTTATTTCTTACATTAGTACCTCAGGTCATCTTAGGTTTCATTACATACAGCCGAGAAGAACTACTGTATATAAGATCAGCGTCAACTCACCATCAGTACGACCAAGAATATGTTTTTCTGATCCTGTGTTCTGCCTTACAAATAGAACAACGGAATGGAGCATGCAGCGACCCCAAAAAAACTCCGAAAGAAAATATGAGACGGTCTTCCACGGAGAAATGCCCCAGCAGCATTCTTCTTGCCAATGTCCAGTCTCTTGACAACAAGGTTGATGAAATCCGAGCAGGGTTGCATTCCAGAGGGACATCAGAGACTTACGTTTTGTGCTTCACGGAAACATGGCTCACTGGAGAGACGCTATCCGATGCGGTGCAGCCCGGGTTTCTCCATGCATCGCGCCAACAGAAACAAACACCTTTCTGGTAAGAAAGGTGTATGCCTTATGGCTAACGAGGCATTGTGACAGGAACTCAAATCCTTTGTTCACCTGATTTAGAATTCCTCACAATCAAATGTGGAAGATTACCTATAAGAGAATTCTCCATTATAATCACAGCCGTATATATCCCCCCAAGCAGACACATCGATGGCTCTGAACTTTATTTAACTCTTTGCAAACTGGAAACCATTTATCCGGAGGCTGCATTCATCGTTGCTGGGGATTTTAACAAGGCTAATCTGAAAACAAGACTCCCTAAATTTTATCAGCCATGCGCAACCAGGGGCGGAAAAACCTTGGATCACTGTTACTCTAAGAAGATATAAGGCCCTGCCCCCTTTCGGAAAAGCTGACCACAACTCCATTTTGCTGATACCTGCCTACAGACAAAATGAAGAGAGGTCTGTATGGTCCGAAAAACTCCAAGACTGCTTCCATTACGTGGAGGATTGATTCAAAAACAACGTTTGAGTTCATGAAGATGTCGTTCCGATATGTTTGATTCGTCAAATAACAACATTGACGAATGCTGATTCGTGTGTGAGTTCATTAGAATGTGCGTTGAAGATGTCGTTCCCATAGCAACGATTAAAACATTCCCTAACCAGAAACCTTGGATTGATGGCAGCATTCGTGTGAAACTGAAAGCAAACCACTGCTTTCAATCAGGGCAAGGTGTCTGGCAACATGACTGAATACAAACAATGCAGCTATTCCCTCCGTAAAGCTATCAAACAAGCTAAGCGTCAGTACAGAGACAAAGTAGAATCCCAATTCAACGGCTCAGACACAAGAGGCATGTGGCAGGGTCTACAGTCAATCACGGACTACAGGAAGAAATCCAGCCCAGTCACGGACCAGGATGTCTTGCTTCCAGGCAGACTAAATAACTTTTTGCCCGCATTTGAGGACAATACAGTGCCACTGACACTGCCTGCAACGGAAAAATGCGGTCTCTCCTTCACTGCAGCCGAGGTGAGTAAAACATTTAAACGTGTTAACCCTCGCAAGGCTGCAGGCCCAGACGGCATCCCCAGCCGCGCCCTCAGAGCATGCGCAACCAGCTGGCTGGTGTGTTGACATTTTCAATTTAGTCTGCTGTTCCCACATGCTTCAAGAGGGCCACCATCGTTCCTGTTCCCAAGAAAAAGGTAACTGAGCTAAACGACTACCGCCCGTAGCACTCACTACGTCATCATGAAGTGCTTTGAGAGACTAGTCAAGGACCATATCACCTCCACCCTACCTGACTCCCTAGACCCACTCCAAATTAGTCAAATAGGTCCACAGACGATGCAATCTCAAACACTGCACACTGCCCTAACCCATCTGGACAAGAGGAATACCTGAATGCTGTTCATGACAGCTCGGCATTTGTACCCTCCAAGCTCGTCATCAAGTTGGTGAGGGTAGGTAGTGTGGGGGTGAGAGCAGTAACAACATCTCCTTGATCCTGGGGCCCCACATTTTAGCCCTCTCCTGTACTCCCTGTTCAGAAACTGCGTGGCCACGCACGCCTCCAACTCAATCATCAAGTTTGAGACACAACAGTGGAGGCTTGATTACCAACAACGTCGAGACGGCCTACAGGGAGGAGGTGAGGGCCCTCGGGATGGTGGGAGTCAACAAAACTCATTGTGGACAGGTTACAGTTTTAAGTCGGCATACACATCACAGCCTTTTGGTCCTATATCTTTGAGCTAGCCAGAAGAGCTACACATCACAGACAAACTGAATTGGTCCACTCACACAGACAGCATCGTGAAGAAGGCGCAGCAGCGCCTCTTGATTTCAGGAGGCTGAAGAAATTCTGGCTTGTCACTGACAAACTTTTTCGAGAGCAACCTGGCGGGCTGTATCACCGCCTGGACACTGCTCCGCCCTCAACCGTAAGGCTCTCCAGATACAGGTCCTGGATCATCGGGGGCAAACTACCTGCCCTCCAGGACACCTACACCACCCGATGTTACAGGAAGGCCATAAAGATCATCAAGGACATCTACCACCCGAGCCACTGCCTGTTCACCCCGCTATCATGCAGATGGCGAGGTCAGTACAGGTGCATCAAAGCTGGGACCGGAGACTGAAAAACAGCTTCTATCTCAAGGCCATCAGACTGTTAAACAGCCACCACTAACATTGAGTGGCTGCTGCAGACACTGACTCAACTCCAGCCACTTTAATAATGGGAATTGATGGGAAATGTTGTAAATATATCACTAGCCACTTTAAACAATGCTACCTTATATAATGGACCCTACATTATTCATCTCATATGCATACCTATATACTGTCTCTATATCATCGACTGCATCCTTATGTAATACATGTATCACTAGCCACTTTAACTATGCCACTTTGTTTACATACTCATCTCACATGTATATACTGTACTGATACCATCTACTGATCTTGCCTATGCTGCTCTGTACGATCACTCATTCATATATCCTTATGTACAAATGCTTTATCCCCTTACACTGTGTATAAGACAGTTTGGTGTTAGTTAGATTACTTGTTGGTTATTACTGCATTGTCGAACTAGAAGCACAAGCATTTCGCTACACTCGCATTAACATCTGCTAACCATGTGTATGTGACAAATAAAATTTGATTTGATTTGATTTCAATGTTAATGGAGGCCTGTTCGGCCAGCCTTTTCCTGTAGTCCATGATCAGCTCCTTTATCTTGCTCACATTGAGGGAAAAGTTATCCTGGCACCACACTGCCAGTTCTCTGACCTCCTCCCTATAGGCTGGATTATCATTGTCGGTGATCAGGCCTACCACTGTTGTGTCGTCATCTAACTTAACGTAGCTGATAGCGGAGCAGGGAGGCGCAATTAATGTGTGTGTGTTACACGGAACACAAAACGGCTGCGAGCGTCAGCCATCGTGCTCACATTTATTTTGTCCCCTTACACCAAACGCTATCATGACACGCAGGTTAAAATATCAAAACAAACTCTGAACCAATTACATTCATTTGGGGACAGGTCAAAAATCATTAAACATTTATGGAAATGTAGCTTGTTAGCTTGCACCTGCTAGCTAATTTGTCCTATTTAGCTAGCTTGCTGTTGCTAGCTAATTTGTCCTGGAATATAAACATTGAGTTGTTATTTTACCTGAAATGCACAAGGTCCTCTACTCTGAAAATCCACACGTAAAACAATCATTCATAGTCATCTCTCCTCCTTCCAGGCTTTTTCATCTTTGAACTTATATGGTGATTGGCATCTAAACTTTCATAGTATTACGACAATGACCGGCAACACAGTTCGTCTTTCAATCAACCACGTGGGTACCTGCTTCTATAAACCAATGAGGAGATGTGAGAGGCAGGACTTGCAGCGCGATCTGTGTCAGAAATAGAATGGACTTATATTTTAGCCCTTGGCTACGCAGATGCTCGTTGATGCGTGCGAGCAGTGTGGGTGCAATAATTGAATAACAGATTTCTTAATTTATTTTGCAACGCTCGCGCACGCAACGCGAGTGGTGTGGTCAGCCTATTAGTGTACCAAACACTGCCCGCGGCCAGTGACGGACTTCTCCATCACACAATTACACAGCGTTGTACGAGATCTTCAGTTTCTTGGCAATTTCACAGCCTTCATTTATCATTACAAAAATAGACTGACGAGTTTCAGAAGAAAGTATTTTGTTTCTGGCTGTATTGAGCCTGAATTCGAACCCACGAATGCTAATGCTCCAGATACTCAACTAGTCTAAAGAAGGCCAGTTTTATTGCTTCTTTAATCAGAACAACAGTTTTCAGCTGTGCTAATGTAGTTGCAAATAGGTTGTCTAATAATTAATTAGCCTTTTCAAATGATGAACTTGGATTAGCTAACACAACATGCCATTGGAACACAGGAGTGATGGTTGCTGATAATGGGCCTCTTTACACCTATGAAGATATTCCATTAAAATTCCCCCAAACAATCTGGTGTTTACAGCTACAATAGTCATTTACAACATTTAACAATGTCTACACTGTATTTCCGATAAATTTGAAGTTATTTTAATGGACAAAAAATGTGCTTTTCTTTCAAAAACAAGTTAGTTTCTAAGTTTCTAAGTGACCCCAAACTTTTAAAAGGTAGTGTGTATGTTTTATTTTTTGGGAGACTAATTCCAATTCTTAGAAAATACTTTCTTAGGAAAGTAACATTTTGTAATATTTTTAAATGTAACCTTTATTTAACCTGGCAAGTCAGTTAATGAAGAACAAATTCTTATTTACAATGACGGCCTACCCCGGCCAAGCCCGGACGACGCTGGGCCAATTGCAAATGCAGTTGAATCTGCTGGCTTCACAACATCAACATCACTCTAATTACAGTCAGAAGACAGTTGAAGAAACTTGAGTGGACTTATGAAAATGCTCTGTAATATATATTTTATTTAACCTTTATTTAACTTGGAAAGTCAGTCAAGAACAAATTCTTATTTAGAATGATGGCCTACCCCAGCAAAACCCAGATGACTCTGGGACAAATGTGCACCGCCCTATGGGACTCCCAATCACGGCCGGATGTGATACAGCCTGGATTAGAACTGAAGTGACGCCTCTTGCACTGAGATGCAGTGCCTTAGACAACTGCGCCATGTTCCCCTTTGGCCCTGGGCTGACTGTAACCCAACAACACCCCCACTTTCCCTTGTACCCCTTGTACAAGGTACAACCCTTTGACCGAACTCTTAGCTCCTGACACATCCCAGTCCTCAAGCCTGTATTCCACTTCTAAGGTTTGGTCTGTATATTCTTCTCCTTCGGCTAAGGTATAGAGCTTCACTTTACAGGATTGGTAATCAAACACATAACACCATATTTGTCCATTAGAGATAACTACTTGATCTCTTAGTACCTTTATGGTTGGTATTTGGGTTCTGCAAAAAAAAATAAAAAATTGGGGGGAGCATCATATATTTCTGATTTAAACTAAACCCCTTTTCCATGTTGTGGCCAGGGTCCTACCTCCAATGTCATGGTCATCAGATACGCGTCAGTAAGTAACAACTCCATGTTTATTTTTTTTCTGTGGTTTATCGCTCTTTTGGTTTCTTCTCTCTCGTAGTGTTCACAGGACAAGCCTAAGACTCACAGGACTACCCGGAAATGGCTTTTTCCTGTTCATTCTACAACAGGCAACCAGTTAATTCTACAAGGGGTCACAACTCACTAAATAGCATTTCCACAAGTTCACTACAAAAGTTCCTACTCAGGCCTCCTGGGAAATTACTTTTTACTTCAAACACATTTCTTTAAGTTCAACAAGGTCACTACACATCACATTAATCACCAGGCCATTACTTTTAACATCAAACACATTTTAAAAGTTCAACAAGTTCAAACTTTTAAAGATATCCTGAGAGGATGTCACTAAGAGGTCAACCATTTCAACCGTCAAACATATTTTTTACTTCAAAGAAACAGGTGCACTATCAAGTTACCTAATGACACACTAAATATTGTGAGAACATCCGGAGAGGATGTCATTAAGAGATCAACGAGAGGACAACCGAAGGATACAGCAATGCACATCAACCCCTTTCTGACAGCAACCGTCTACTTTATTCTCTCTCACTGGCATCCTGGATCCACTTCCAATCTAAACTGTCGTAAGCCATTGCGTCAGAAATATCTCAAGTATGGATGGAATGTGTTGCCTAACTTGCCTGCTTCTTAATAAATTGAATAAATATTTTTATACAAATGAACTAATTGAAATGATAAACTTGTCAGGTATTTACAAGGCATGTCATTAACTATTTTATGTCCTGCATAGTTCTGTATCAAAACAATCAAATCCGTTTCAGAAGCATGGTCAGCGCAATGTGCAATGCATTGGCATATGCATACAGCTACACAGACTAAGATTTCCAGTAAATTCAAATATACACTGTGCTACTCGACGTGTTGTGTATAAGTTGTCATGAGACTGCATCAGCATCTTATTGTGCCAAAGATTGACACACCCTTACTGTGCAGCAGATCATGACACATCATCTCCCTCTACCCAGTTCAAAACTAAAGATCATGACAATGTTCTACAAGAAAAACAAGAAACTACAAGCGATCAAGGTGCACAAGGGTAATTAATAATGAACAGGTTTGTGTTACGGTGTGACATTTATTTAGATTGTTGCGTTAGGCATGGTTTATCCTACAGTGAGTTGAATATGATTTTAGCAAATTACATGGATTAATTGCTCAAAATATGTTATAGGCACTAAAGTACATTTTCTTGCCAAGATTAAAAATACATGATGGTTGCCTTGAGGAAGTGTGGCACCTATTTTGATACCCAACATCCAAAATGAGTTTTATATAGAGATTTTCTATAAATAAAATTGTATCTAGAGCCAAGTGCAGCGCAGATAAACCCACGCGTCTGTCAGGCTATCATACAAAACAGCTGACAGGTTTAAGTCAATTTGCTGGAGGGCTAAACAGCAGTATTAGCAGAGTGCATAACAACAAGTAGTTTCCACATTCGTCAAAGTTTAATCCACAGTGGGGCTCACACCTTCAAACATCCCCTCCCATTTCTCACATTTGAAAAACAAACACCAGATTCTGATGTAAGGTGCAGATGTTTATATTCAGACTGAGGCAAAGCAGTTGTCTTCTTCACTGCTGTATATGAACTGTAGGGCTTAAAGGCTTAATAAATGCATATAATGATGTATGAGTCAACATCTGCCTCTCAAATAGCACCCTATTTCCTATTTAGTTTACTACTTTTGACCAGGGTCCATAGGTCAAAAGCAGTGCACGATATAGGGAATAGGGTGCCATTTGGGACGTATTTAACACTTTACACCAGTTGAACTCGGGGCCACCTCCAGTCCGTGCCTAAAGTGATACTGGCCGAGTGTGACAGATTCAATGTACTTCCGCTCATCCAGGCAATCATGGGACATGGGTTGCGACATCAGCGAGACAGGAAATTGCACCAGCTGCCCCAGGAAATGAACGGTGTGACTGGCCAGTGACATTTGGGTTTTATTCATTAGGCACAAAGCGGAAGAAAACTGACTAAAATTGTGAGGGACTATACCAGAAAACAGACATGCATGGCGAGTAGCGCATGTTACAACATTAGCATGTCACCAGGGTCAGGGAGTAACTGATTACATGTAATATGATTACCGAAAGAAACAAGTTTAAGTTTGTTCCACCTGAATGAGTCTGACCACAAGCCAGAGACCACTGTGATGACACACCAAATGGGTTTGATGTATATTTTTGTCTTCTAATGTTTCTTAAAGACGCACTCCGAGATTTTAAGCACTACAAATTTGTAACATTTCACACGATTCGGATTTGTAACATTTCACATGAAATGGATGACTTAGTACACAATTGGATGACGTAGTACAAAAAAACATACTATTAATATCAGCTGATGCAACACTGTTTCCCTGTATTTCATTGGCGCATGATGTGTGCGATGTGACATGACAGCACATGTTAAGCTAAAGTGATGGCCCTGTATAGAAATAATTTTCTACTAAATGGGTTCAAGATGACTTCTGAATAATACAGAGGACATTTAACATGCATGGCTGTACTGTACATGTGCCACGAAGGCTGCTTCAGTGACTGCACAATTGTATGGTGTCCTGCTGAGGCTGTCCTAATATTGACACTGTATATTTGTATGGCATTCATTGAAGGCCTTACTCTGACTTGGACATGATCTTCTTTTCTGCATGACATAGTTAATTTTGATTTGCCCGGCGATCTTGTCTGAGCTACGATCACACAAGCTGGTTCATTCCCTTCACCTTCAAAATACATGTACAGTATATACATTCACCTTCAAATTAGTGGATTCAGCTATTTCAGTCACACCCGTTGCTGACAGGTGTATAAAATCGAGCACACAGCCATGCAATCTCCATAGGTGGGGGCAGCAGGGTAGCCTAGTGGTTAGAGTGTTGGACTAGCAACCAGAAGGTTGCCAGTTCAAATCCCCAAGCTGACAAGGTACAAATCTGTTGTTCTGCCCCTGAACAGGCAGCTAACCCACTGTTCCTAGGCTGTCATTGAAAATAAGAATTTGTTCTTAACTGACTTGCCTAGTTAAATAAAGGTTAAAAAAAATAGACAAACATTGAGAGTAGAATGGCAATACTGAAGTGCTCAGTGACTTTCAAATTGTCAACATCATAGGATGCCACCTTTCCAACAAGTCAGTTTGTCAACTTTGTGCCCTGTTAGAGCTGCCCCGGTCAACTGTAAGTGCTGTTATTGTGAAGTGGAAACGTCTAGGAGCTACAATGGCACAGCTGCAAAATGGTAGGCCACACAAGCTCACAGAATTGGACCGCTGAAGTGCATAGAAATCATTTGTCCTCGGTTGAAACACTCAATACAGTGTTCCAAACTGCCTCTGGAAGCAACGTCAGCTTCATTTAATGGGTTTCCATGGCCGAGGACCCACCCGCACATAAGCCTAAGATCACCATTCGCAATGCTAAGCGTCGGCTGGAGAGGTGTAAAGCTCACCGCCGTTGGACTGTGGAGCAGTGAAAACACGTTCTCTATAGGGATAAATCACGCTTCACCATCTGGCAGTCCGAAAGAAGAATCTGGATTTGTCAAATGCCAGGAGAATGCTACCTGCCCGAATGCATAGTGCCAACTGTAAAGATTGGTGGAGGAGGAATAATGGTCTGGGGCTGTTTTTCATGGTTTGGGCCCCTTTGTTCCAGTGAAGCGAAATCTTAAGGCTACAGCACACCAAATGACATTGTACACGATTCTGTGCTTCCAACTGTGTGGCAACAGTTTGGGGAAGTGCCTTTTCAGATTGGTGTGAAAGTACTTGAATGGCCTGCACAAAGCCTTGACCTCAACCCCATTGGAAAGCCGACTGCAAGCCAGGCCTAATCGCCCAACATCTGGTGGAAAGCCTTCCCAGAAGAGTGGTTTGTATAGCAGCAAAGGGGGGGGGGCAAACTATAGCTAACATTCTCTGTTTGTGTCTTGATAGCAATGATGAATTTGTATAAATCTATGGTTGGTTCTCAGCTTGCTAGCGATTTTGCTGCCAATTTAGTGACGCTAATTAGCTAACAGCAAGCAAAGCTATCCAGTCTAATATAAAGATCAATGCAATTTGTGGGGTGGTTAAATTGTGTATTGTTGTGTGTTTTGTTGTAGATGGTATCAAGGTGTGCTTCCAACCCCTAGCTCTGCACAAGGTGAAGGTAAATTGGCAAAAATATTTACAAGCTGAAGGTTAACATAGCTAACTGTACAGTAAGCATGGTATAAACATGAATTGGATAGTGTTTGTCTGGTTTGTGTTTGTGTTATGGGGTTACAGGTGGATATAGGTAGCCTGAGGACCACAGAATATCTTCCAGACCATGTTATCAATTTAGCCTAGCCCACTTCTCTTTTTACCTCTTTGTGAATCTCAGGTTATGTGGAGTCATTCCACAGTGCCCTGCTGACAAATAGCCCCAAATTGGCAGCATTTTGGATACATGAGTGTAAGGGAGCAGACACACCTTGCGGTTTTGGAGCACAACATGATTGTGGTACAGAAACCAGCAAGGGACACTGACAGTTATAAAATCAAGACTACAACAGTAATGACACAATCACCTCATTCTTTTATTCTCAAAAAACAATACAAAGACATGGCAACAAAAATCCCCTGCAACTGGATACTATTGACAAGTCAAAGTCAATGGGCTGGGGCAGATTTACAGACAGTACTTTAAGATAAGGAACAGGGTTTTGGTAGGGCAGAGTTGTGCTTAGATGGTAAATGTATTGTTGTGTGTGAGACTGATTGAGGTGACATTTCTCCTCAATCTCCCAAACACAACAATTCATAATGTTTTAAATGTTTCACAACTCCCAGCAGCTCCTAATGCCCCTCATTGTCCCTAAACAATACGCTAGCCGGTCCTGTTACCAACAAAGGCGTGTTGCTCTATGTCCCCTCCCCAAAAAGTGTAACATGCTAACACCACAACCATGTCAGCATAAGCACATCTTCTGCAAGAGGACCAAACAGTTGGTGGTTAAGAAGCCTTACACCATTTTTGGCAGCGTCTTATCCAGCTGGCTATTCACCACATACAGGAAAAGACCATTTGCCATGAGCACAAAAGCCTCTGCTTCCCCAGCCCATCATGCCAAACACCATTGCCAGTGTACCGAAGCCAGATAAAGGACAATGCATGCATTTACACAGGCAGCCCTGACATTATTTTTCCCAACTGGTCTTTTGACCAATCATATCAGTCTTGAAAAAATTCTGATGTGAAAATATATGTGATTTAGACCAAGTAATTGAAAAAAGATCAGAAATAGGCTGCTTGTGTAAACACAGGCAGTGTTGCTCAGCATAGGACCATGTAGAACAGGTGTCTCCAACCCTGTTCCTGGAGAATCACCCTCCTGTAGCTTTTTGGTCCAACCTCAGTTGTAACTAACTTGGTTCAGCTTATCAAACAGCTAATTATTAGAATCAGGTGTGCTAAATTAGGGTTGGAGTGCAAACCTATAGGACTGGAACAGGGTTGGAGAGCTCTCATCTAGAAACACCATAAAATATGGATATTTTCTATCAATCTTTGATATTTGTCTGCATTTGTGGATTCACAGAATATATTTATATAAGCTGCACAGGGCTCGGTATCATAAAACAGATGATAGACATTAAAATCCAAATAATCCAAATAATGTTTATTTGTCAAAATCTAATGTGCAGGGGAGTTTACACTATTTTAATGCTAACTGAAGAGAACTTGGTATTCAGCAGGAATAATGGTAAAAGTAACAAAACATACAAATTGGATGATCAAATCAAACTTTATTTGTCACATGCGCCTAATACAACAAGTGAAGACCTTACCGTGAAATGCTTACTTACAAGCCCTTAACCAACAGTGCAGTTCAACAAGAATTAAGAAAATATTTACCAAATAAACTAAAGTAGAAAATTATAAAAAGTAACACAATAAAATAACAATAACGAGGCTATATACAGGGGGTACCGGTACCGAGTCAGTGTGCGGGAGTACAGATTAGAGGTAATTTGTACATGTAGATAGGGGTGAAATGACTATGCATAAATAATAAACAGCAAATAGCAGCAGTGTATAAAACAAATGGAGGAGGTGGGGTCAATGTAATAGTCTGATGATGATGGAATCCTATCTTGTATGTAACTTTGTGAGATTGAAATGCGTCCATGGTCAGAAACAACGTCAACCCTTTTCAAGTATTATACCTAGCTAGCTAGTAAAATTAGTTACAGTTGCTGATGTTACATGTTTGCTTGCAAGTTACAATTGCATAACAAGTTAGCAGGCGCCAGGCTAAGTAGTTAGCTAGCCATGTGCTAA